>NC_064408.1:34137500-34437500 GCF_023375975.1 Astyanax mexicanus
GTGTTTAATTGTGTGTGTGTGTTTAATTGTGTGTGTGTGTTTAATTGTGTTTGTGTGTTTAATTGTGTGTGTGTGTGATTGTGTGTGTGTGTGATTGTGTGTGTGTGTGATTGTGTGTGTGTGTTTAGCTGTGTGTGTGTGTTTAATTGTGTGTGTGTGTTTAATTGTGTGTGTGTGTGTTTAATTGTGTGTGTGTTTAATTGTGTGTGTGTGTTTAATTGTGTGTGTGTGTTTAATTGTGTGTGTGTGTTTAATTGTGTGTGTGTGTGATTGTGTATGTGTTTGATTGTGTGTGTGTGTTTGTGTTTGTGTGTGATTGTGTATGTGTTTGATTGTGTGTGTGTGTTTAATTGTGTTTGTGTGTTTAATTGTGTGTGTGTGTGATTGTGTGTGTGTGTGATTGTGTGTGTGTGTTTGTGTGTGTGTGTTTAATTGTGTGTGTGTGTTTGTGTGTGTGTGTGTTTAATTGTGTGTGTGTGTTTAATTGTGTGTGTGTGTTTAATTGTGTGTGTGTGTGATTGTGTGTGTGTTTGATTGTGTTTGTATAATTGTATAACAAAATCACACACACACAATTAAACACACACACACACACACAATCATACACACAAACAAACATGCACACACAATCAAACACACACACACACACAATTATACACACAATTGATTGTGTGCGTGTTTGATTGTGTGTGTGTGATTGTGTGTGTGTGTTTGATTGTGTGTGTGTGTGATTGTGTGTGTGTGTGTGTTTAATTGTGTGTGTGTGTGATTGTGTGTGTGTGTTTGATTGTGTGTGTGTGTGTGATTGTGTGTGTGTGTGTGTGTGTGTTTAATTGTGTGTGTGTGTTTAATTGTGTGTGTGTGTGTGATTGTGTATGTGTTTGATTGTGTGTGTGTGTTTAATTGTGTGTGTGTGTGTGTTTAATTGTGTGTGTGTGTTTAATTGTGTGTGTGTGTGATTGTGTATGTGTTTGATTGTGTGTGTGTGTTTAATTGTGTGTGTGTGTTTAATTGTGTGTGTGTGTTTAATTGTGTGTGTGTGTGTTTGTGTGTGTGTGTTTAATTGTGTGTGTGTGTGATTGTGTGTGTGTGTGATTGTGTGTGTGTGTTTAATTGTGTGTGTGTGTTTAATTGTGTGTGTGTGTTTAATTGTGTGTGTGTGTTTAATTGTGTTTGTGTGTTTAATTGTGTGTGTGTGTGATTGTGTGTGTGTGTGATTGTGTGTGTGTGTGATTGTGTGTGTGTGTTTAGCTGTGTGTGTGTGTTTAATTGTGTGTGTGTGTTTAATTGTGTGTGTGTGTTTAATTGTGTGTGTGTGTGTTTAATTGTGTGTGTGTTTAATTGTGTGTGTGTGTTTAATTGTGTGTGTGTGTTTAATTGTGTGTGTGTGTTTAATTGTGTGTGTGTGTGATTGTGTATGTGTTTGATTGTGTGTGTGTGTTTGTGTTTGTGTGTGATTGTGTATGTGTTTGATTGTGTGTGTGTGTTTAATTGTGTTTGTGTGTTTAATTGTGTGTGTGTGTGATTGTGTGTGTGTGTGATTGTGTGTGTGTGTTTGTGTGTGTGTGTTTAATTGTGTGTGTGTGTTTGTGTGTGTGTGTGTTTAATTGTGTGTGTGTGTTTAATTGTGTGTGTGTGTTTAATTGTGTGTGTGTGTGATTGTGTGTGTGTTTGATTGTGTTTGTATAATTGTATAACAAAATCACACACACACAATTAAACACACACACACACACACAATCATACACACAAACAAACATGCACACACAATCAAACACACACACACACACAATTATACACACAATTGATTGTGTGCGTGTTTGATTGTGTGTGTGTGATTGTGTGTGTGTGTTTGATTGTGTGTGTGTGTGATTGTGTGTGTGTGTGTGTTTAATTGTGTGTGTGTGTGATTGTGTGTGTGTGTTTGATTGTGTGTGTGTGTGTGATTGTGTGTGTGTGTGTGTGTGTTTAATTGTGTGTGTGTGTTTAATTGTGTGTGTGTGTGTGATTGTGTATGTGTTTGATTGTGTGTGTGTGTTTAATTGTGTGTGTGTGTGTGTTTAATTGTGTGTGTGTTTAATTGTGTGTGTGTTTGATTGTGTGTGTGTGTTTAATTGTGTTTGTGTGTTTGATTGTGTGTGTGTGTTTAATTGTGTGTGTGTGTTTAATTGTGTGTGTGTGTTTAATTGTGTGTGTGTGTGTTTAATTGTGTGTGTGTGTGTTTAATTGTGTGTGTGTGTTTAATTGTGTGTGTGTGTGTTTAATTGTGTGTGTGTTTAATTGTGTGTGTGTGTTTAATTGTGTGTGTGTGTTTAATTGTGTGTGTGTGTTTAATTGTGTGTGTGTGTGTGTTTAATTGTGTGTGTGTGTTTAATTGTGTGTGTGTGTGTTTAATTGTGTGTGTGTGTGTTTAATTGTGTGTGTGTTTAATTGTGTGTGTGTGTTTAATTGTGTGTGTGTGTTTAATTGTGTGTGTGTGTTTAATTGTGTGTGTGTGTGATTGTGTATGTGTTTGATTGTGTGTGTGTGTTTAATTGTGTGTGTGTGTTTAATTGTGTGTGTGTGTTTAATTGTGTGTGTGTGTTTAATTGTGTGTGTGTGTGTGATTGTGTATGTGTTTGATTGTGTGTGTGTGTTTAATTGTGTGTGTGTGTGTTTAATTGTGTGTGTGTTTAATTGTGTGTGTGTTTGATTGTGTGTGTGTGTTTAATTGTGTGTGTGTGTTTAATTGTGTGTGTGTGTTTAATTGTGTGTGTGTGTTTAATTGTGTGTGTGTGTGTTTAATTGTGTGTGTGTGTGATTGTGTATGTGTTTAATTGTGTGTGTGTGTGTTTAATTGTGTGTGTGTTTAATTGTGTGTGTGTGTTTAATTGTGTGTGTGTGTGATTGTGTATGTGTTTGATTGTGTGTGTGTGTGATTGTGTATGTGTTTAATTGTGTGTGTGTGTGTTTAATTGTGTGTGTGTTTAATTGTGTGTGTGTTTAATTGTGTGTGTGTTTAATTGTGTGTGTGTGTGATTGTGTATGTGTTTAATTGTGTGTGTGTGTGTTTAATTGTGTGTGTGTTTAATTGTGTGTGTGTGTTTAATTGTGTGTGTGTGTTTAATTGTGTGTGTGTGTGTTTAATTGTGTGTGTGTGTGTTTAATTGTGTGTGTGTGTGATTGTGTGTGTGTTTAATTGTGTGTGTGTGTTTAATTGTGTGTGTGTGTTTAATTGTGTGTGTGTGTGTTTAATTGTGTGTGTGTGTTTAATTGTGTGTGTGTGTGTTTAATTGTGTGTGTGTTTAATTGTGTGTGTGTGTTTAATTGTGTGTGTGTTTAATTGTGTGTGTGTGTTTAATTGTGTGTGTGTGATTGTGTGTGTGTGTGATTGTGTGTGTGTGTGATTGTGTGTGTGTTTAATTGTGTGTGTGTGTTTAATTGTGTGTGTGTGTTTAATTGTGTGTGTGTGTTTAATTGTGTGTGTGTGTGTTTAATTGTGTGTGTTTAATTGTGTGTGTGTGTTTAATTGTGTGTGTGTGTTTAATTGTGTGTGTGTGTGTTTAATTGTGTGTGTGTTTAATTGTGTGTGTGTGTTTAATTGTGTGTGTGTGTTTAATTGTGTGTGTGTGTTTAATTGTGTGTGTGTGTGTTTAATTGTGTGTGTGTGTGTTTAATTGTGTGTGTGTGTGATTGTGTATGTGTTTAATTGTGTGTGTGTGTGTGTTTAATTGTGTGTGTGTTTAATTGTGTGTGTGTGTGTGATTGTGTATGTGTTTGATTGTGTGTGTGTGTTTAATTGTGTGTGTGTGTTTAATTGTGTGTGTGTGTTTAATTGTGTGTGTGTGTGTTTAATTGTGTGTGTGTTTAATTGTGTGTGTGTTTAATTGTGTGTGTGTGTTTAATTGTGTGTGTGTGTGTTTAATTGTGTGTGTGTGTTTAATTGTGTGTGTGTGTGTTTAATTGTGTGTGTGTTTAATTGTGTGTGTGTGTTTAATTGTGTGTGTGTTTAATTGTGTTTGTGTGTTTAATTGTGTGTGTGTGTGATTGTGTGTGTGTGTGATTGTGTGTGTGTGTGATTGTGTGTGTGTGTTTAATTGTGTGTGTGTGTGATTGTGTGTGTGTGTTTGTGTGTGTGTGTTTAATTGTGTGTGTGTGATTGTGTGTGTGTTTAATTGTGTGTGTGTGTTTAATTGTGTGTGTGTGTTTAATTGTGTGTGTGTGTGATTGTGTATGTGTTTGATTGTGTGTGTGTGTGTGTTTAATTGTGTGTGTGTTTAATTGTGTGTGTGTTTAATTGTGTGTGTGTTTAATTGTGTGTGTGTGTTTAATTGTGTGTGTGTGTTTAATTGTGTGTGTGTGTGATTGTGTATGTGTTTGATTGTGTGTGTGTGTGTGTTTAATTGTGTGTGTGTGTTTAATTGTGTGTGTGTGTGATTGTGTGTGTGTGTTTAATTGTGTGTGTGTGTTTAATTGTGTGTGTGTGTTTAATTGTGTGTGTGTGTGATTGTGTATGTGTTTGAGTGTGTGTGTGTTTAATTGTGTGTGTGTGTGTTAGTGTGTGTGTGTGTGATTGTGTATGTGTTTGATTGTGTGTGTGTGTGTTTGATTGTGTTTGTATAATTGTATAACAAAATCACACACACACAATCATACACACAAACAAACATGCACACACAATCAAACACACACACACACACAATTATACACACACACAATTGATTGTGTGCGTGTTTGATTGTGTGTGTGTATAACTGTGTGTGTGTGTGATTGTCACAAAAATTACAAAAACACAAAATCAAATACACACAATCACACACACACAATCAAACACGCACACAATTAAACACACACACACACAATCAAACACACACAATCACACACACTATCAAACACATACACACACACACAATCACACACAATTATACACACAATCACATATATGTGTGTATAATTGTGTGTGATTGTGTGTGTGTGTATGTGTTTGATAGTGTGTGTGTGATTGTGTGTGTTTGATTGTGTGTGTGTGTTTGATTGTGTGTGTGTGTTTGATTGTGTGTGTGTGTTTAATTGTGTGTGTGTGTTTGATTGTGTGTGTTTAATTGTGTGTGTGTGTTTAATTGTGTGTGTGTGTGTGTGATTGTGTATGTGTTTGATTGTGTGTGTGTATGATT
Organism: Astyanax mexicanus; assembly: GCF_023375975.1. Classification (NCBI taxonomy): domain Eukaryota; kingdom Metazoa; phylum Chordata; class Actinopteri; order Characiformes; family Acestrorhamphidae; genus Astyanax; species Astyanax mexicanus. The sequence goes on from NC_064408.1 coordinate 34,142,654, forward strand.
GTGTGTGTGTGTATGATTGTGTGTGTGTGTTTGATTGTGTTTGTATAATTGTATAACAAAATCACACACACACAATTAAACACACACACACACACACACAATCATACACACAAACAAACATGCACACACAATCACACACACACACAAAATTATACACACACACACAATTGATTGTGTGCGTGTTTGATTGTGTGTGTGTATAACTGTGTGTGTGTGTGTGTGTGTGTGTGTGTGTGTGGGATTGTCACAAAAATTACAAAAACACAAAATCAAATACACACAATCACACACACACACACACAATCAAACAAACACGCACACAATTAAATACACACACACACACAATCAAACACACACAATTAAACACACACACACACACACACAATCAAACACACAATTATACACACACAATCAAACAAACACGCACACAATTAAACACACACACACACACAATCAAACACATACACAATCACACACACACACAATTAAACACACACACTGTTTTTACAAACATAAAATGAATTAATTTTGTTTGTTGATTTTTCTGTAGATTTCTGTCGGCTGACTCTGGATCCAAACACAGCTTATCGTCGCCTCATTCTGTCTGAGAAGAACAGAGTGGTGAAGTGGATTAATAAAGATCAGTCATACTCTGATCATCCAGAGAGATTTGATAGCTATGTTCAGGTGTTGAGTAAGGAGAGTGTGTGTGGACGCTGTTACTGGGAGGTTGAGTGGAGCACTGAATGGGGAGGGTGTGTGTACATCTCAGTCTCATATAAAGGGATCAGTAGGAAAGGATGGGGTAATGATTGTTTGTTTGGACACAACAGTCAGTCCTGGAGTCTGAGATGTTCTTCCTCTCCCTCTTTCTTACACAACAACATTCAGACTGATCTCTCAGCTCCTCCATCCTCCAGAATAGGAGTGTATGTGGATCACAGTGCAGGAACTCTGTCCTTCTACAGCGTCTCTGATACAATGACCCTCCTACACACACTCCACACCACATTCACTCAGCCCCTCTATGCTGGATTCTGTGTTGTAGGAACTGTGAGGTTATGTGATAAAAACTGATGTGTGTGTTAAATATTGTAGATGATAAAATAATCTCCTATATTTCTGTTTTATTAATGAACTGAGATATAAATATAAATCATATATCTTTCAGCTCATCAGATGAAGATGATTCTTCTCCACAGAGCTGAAATCACTTTCTCTCAGTCTCTCTGCTGGTTGAGTGTTTAAACAGATGCAGATAAAGAGCTGAAAGTGTTGTCAGTAACACAGCTGATGGAAAATGAAGCATTAGATTAGGATGTGAATGAGTTCTTTCACAGCAGTGCTTCAGATAGTTTTTACTTCTGAATGAGTGTTTACTAAAGCAGCTTCTAGATGTGAACTGGGAATAAATAGGAAATAAATCCACTAAGAATAATATTTTATATTTTTATATCTGTGCTGGTATTTAATAAGATCAGCACTAAGTTTATTAATCCTGGGTGTGTTTTCTGTTTCTGCTACTGATGGATTAAATTCAGATCAGTGTCGTGTCTAGTCTCTGGATATGGAGTTGTATTCTCAGGTCTTTGTTCATTAGAGTGTCGTCTGAAGAAGGATAAAGTTGCTTTTCTTTGTGTCTCTTTAGTAAATAAGATAAAATCAGGGGAGCGTTTCCTGATAACGATTAATCTTGATGGTTTACGAACAACTTTAAGAACAATGTAATTTAAGAACAGCAGGATTAGAAGTGTTTCCTAAACATCAGTAAATCTGTGAAAAAGTTTGAAAGAGTTCTTTGTTGCCTCTGAATCTGCACAGGAAACTGAACCTCTAATTTGCATACAGATTTTTACATCAGGTCAGTGATTTATTTTTAAAAACTAATAACCAATCAGTGAAATGATTTAACACTAGAAATCTCAGAATTCTGTAATTACTAGGATTACTGTCTTTATGAGCATTTGAAATTTAAAAGCCTATGTATAAAATAATCTAGAAAAATGCATTTTTATTTTAATATAGATGGCAAAAAAGGTCAGAAAGTGTTTTTTTATTGTTTATTTACTGATAAAATGAATCATGCTGTGCTAGTTTAATAACAAATATGTGGATATGTTTTGTTTTTCTATAAAATCAAATAAAGACAATATCTTGCAAATATAAAGAACAATATTATTGAAAAAGTGTGTTTTCACTACAAAGTATAAGCTAATTTACATAAATTAAAAACAGCAATCTATTATTCAGCAGGTTATCATGAAAAAGTAATAATGTTTCTAATTATTTTGTTTGTTTTGTGATCTTCATGCACTCTGACATACAGCTAGACTACTTTTGTATTATTGAACTAACAATAAATTAGAGTAATTATACAATTATAATCTAATAAACACATTATTTTATCTATAATGTTTCTTCATATCTTTTGTTATTGATGCTGCTGAGTATTCTAATGTACATACCTACCATAAGAGTGTGAAACATCTGGATCAGCTGGAGTAGATTTAGATTTCGGGCGTCTGGTTCTGATGCTGGTTTTATTCTGTTATTATCTTTATATTTAATCTCTGTATTTGGTAAATTAGAAACACAGTTTTGAGGTGATCAGTATTCGTATTGCTGCGCTGGCAGTAATAACAGCTGCTCTGAGGGAGGAGACACTGTTTATTATGTATACGTTTAAAATGATCACTGTGGATATAACAAAACACAAAACTCTGTTTATTTCATTCATAACAATGTAAAATAACAGAGTAAAATAGTCTCTAATATAATAAAAGTCACAGATTGACTGACGTGTGGCAGGAGCTCATCTAGTCTCCACAGAATCCCTGTGTTTGAGTTGTGCCTCTCATCAATGCTACCTAGCAGCTCTGCACATGCACCTCTCTCCCATCCCACACACGATAATCCTGTTTTCCTCTGAGCTTTATATAATCATAGGTTACTTTTATTACTAGTTTAAAGATTATAAAATACATTAGTAAATAGAATTAAATAAAAATATAGATTTCTTATCACATTAACTACCTTATCTTTACCATGATAAAGTTATTTAGGCTATGCAGATATTTTTCTCCTGGGTGAATTTTCTGATATGGTGCTTTTAACCTATAGAAATATCCTACCTGCTAATTGCTATTTTACCAATTATTTTTGTTTTATATGACTATAGTATAACTCCTCACAGTAAGATTTTATTCTGGTTTAATTTCACAGAGCAATGTTTCTTCATTGGCTGAGTCTCAGTCTGAGCTCCATCATTCCAGAGAACACAGTTTCACTGTTCCACAGCTCAATGCCGGAGCTTTAACCCCTCTAACCTACATTACACACTGTGCCAAGAGCTTCATCTATAGCTTTATCTGCTCCACAGAGTCCTATTCTATTACAGTAATTCTCTACAGGGACTAGACAAGCTTTATGCGTGCATTTGCACATCTGTGTCAGCAATGGGTGCAATGAAAAGTAACTGAATCCATTCATTACAAGGGGTGTCCACAATCATTTAGACATACAGTGTAAATCACTTTCAAATCCACTAAACACTTTATTAGAACTCCTTCTCCTCTAGCGCCACCTGCTGGTGTAAATATAAACTGCAGATCATCTGCTGAACAAACCATTCTATTCCATATGTTCATCACTTTATGTAGAAACTGAAACAAGACCTGCAGTAAAGAGTAGAAACTGGATTATAAACAGATAAAAACTCTGTAATGGGAAATGAATGTATTTATTTGTTGATATAAAACAACAGTGAAGTAAAATCACACCTCCCTTTTTAATATTCCCTGATAAAACTGATAAGTGTAATTAAAAAATCATATAAAGTAATTCTAAATATAAACATTATATAAAAGTTTGTTAAAATAAATAAAAATATTTTTAAAAAACTGGTTAATAATCCAAACATTTTTAGAGCTTGAGATTCAGGTCTGATAAGCTTTTTCATTTCAGTGTTTGGATTTGTTATGAACTCCTCCATCCTCTAATTAGTGCGGATCAATATGATATTTGGTGTTTAATTGTGTGTGTGTGTTTAATTGTGTGTGTGTGTGTTTAATTGTGTGTGTGTTTAATTGTGTGTGTGTGTTTAATTGTGTGTGTGTGTGTTTAATTGTGTGTGTGTGTTTAATTGTGTGTGTGTGTGTTTAATTGTGTGTGTGTTTAATTGTGTGTGTGTGTTTGATTGTGTGTGTGTGTTTAATTGTGTTTGTGTGTTTAATTGTGTGTGTGTGTGATTGTGTGTGTGTGTGATTGTGTGTGTGTGTGATTGTGTGTGTGTGTTTGTGTGTGTGTGTTTAATTGTGTGTGTGTGTTTAATTGTGTGTGTGTGTGATTGTGTGTGTGTGTTTGTGTGTGTGTGTTTGTGTGTGTGTGTTTAATTGTGTGTGTGTGTGATTGTGTGTGTGTTTAATTGTGTGTGTGTGTTTAATTGTGTGTGTGTGTTTAATTGTGTGTGTGTGTGATTGTGTATGTGTTTGATTGTGTGTGTGTTTAATTGTGTGTGTGTGTTTAATTGTGTGTGTGTGTTTAATTGTGTGTGTGTGTGATTGTGTATGTGTTTGAGTGTGTGTGTGTTTAATTGTGTGTGTGTGTGTTAGTGTGTGTGTGTGTGATTGTGTATGTGTTTGATTGTGTGTGTGTGTTTAATTGTGTGTGTGTGTGTTAGTGTGTGTGTGTGTGATTGTGTATGTGTTTGATTGTGTGTGTGTGTGTTTGATTGTGTTTGTATAATTGTATAACAAAATCACACACACACACAATCATACACACAAACAAACATGCACACACAATCAAACACACACACACACACAATTATACACACACACAATTGATTGTGTGCGTGTTTGATTGTGTGTGTGTATAACTGTGTGTGTGTGTGATTGTCACAAAAATTACAAAAACACAAAATCAAATACACACAATCACACACACACACAATCAAACACGCACACAATTAAACACACACACACACAATCAAACACACACAATCACACACACTATCAAACACATACACACACACACAATCACACACAATTATACACACCATCACATATATGTGTGTATAATTGTGTGTGATTGTGTGTGTGTGTATGTGTTTGATAGTGTGTGTGTGATTGTGTGTGTTTGATTGTGTGTGTGTGTTTGATTGTGTGTGTGTGTTTGATTGTGTGTGTGTGTTTAATTGTGTGTGTGTGTTTGATTGTGTGTGTGTGTGTGTGATTGTGTATGTGTTTGATTGTGTGTGTTTAATTGTGTGTGTGTGTTTAATTGTGTGTGTGTGTGTGTGATTGTGTATGTGTTTGATTGTGTGTGTGTGTGTGTATGATTGTGTGTGTGTGTATGATTGTGTGTGTGTGTTTGATTGTGTGTGTTTAATTGTGTGTGTGTGTTTGATTGTGTTTGTATAATTGTATAACAAAATCACACACACACACAATCATACACACAAACAAACATGCACACACAATCAAACACACACACACACACAATTATACACACACACAATTGATTGTGTGCGTGTTTGATTGTGTGTGTGTATAACTGTGTGTGTGTGTGATTGTCACAAAAATTACAAAAACACAAAATCAAATACACACAATCACACACACACACAATCAAACACGCACACAATTAAACACACACACACACAATCAAACACACACAATCACACACACTATCAAACACATACACACACACACAATCACACACAATTATACACACAATCACATATATGTGTGTATAATTGTGTGTGATTGTGTGTGTGTGTATGTGTTTGATAGTGTGTGTGTGATTGTGTGTGTTTGATTGTGTGTGTGTGTTTGATTGTGTGTGTGTGTTTGATTGTGTGTGTGTGTTTAATTGTGTGTGTGTGTTTGATTGTGTGTGTGTGTGTGTGATTGTGTATGTGTTTGATTGTGTGTGTTTAATTGTGTGTGTGTGTTTAATTGTGTGTGTGTGTGTGTGATTGTGTATGTGTTTGATTGTGTGTGTGTGTGTGTATGATTGTGTGTGTGTGTATGATTGTGTGTGTGTGTTTGATTGTGTGTGTTTAATTGTGTGTGTGTGTTTGATTGTGTTTGTATAATTGTATAACAAAATCACACACACACACAATCATACACACACACACAATCATACACACAAACAAACATGCACACACAATCACACACACACACAAAATTATACACACACACACAATTGATTGTGTGCGTGTTTGATTGTGTGTGTGTATAACTGTGTGTGTGTGTGTGTGTGTGTGGGATTGTCACAAAAATTACAAAAACACAAAATCAAATACACACAATCACACACACACACAATCAAACAAACACGCACACAATTAAATACACACACACACACAATCAAACACACACAATTAAACACACACACACACACACACACAATCAAACACACAATTATACACACACAATCAAACAAACACGCACACAATTAAATACACACACACACACAATCAAACACACACAATTAAACACACACACACACAATCAAACACACAATTATACACACACAATCAAACAAACACGCACACAATTAAACACACACACACACACAATCAAACACATACACAATCACACACACACACAATTAAACACACACGCACACAAATAAACACACACACTGTTTTTACAAACATAAAATGAATTAATTTTGTTTGTTGATTTTTCTGTAGATTTCTGTCGGCTGACTCTGGATCCAAACACAGCTTATCGTCGCCTCATTCTGTCTGAGAAGAACAGAGTGGTGAAGTGGATTAATAAAGATCAGTCATACTCTGATCATCCAGAGAGATTTGATAGCTATGTTCAGGTGTTGAGTAAGGAGAGTGTGTGTGGACGCTGTTACTGGGAGGTTGAGTGGAGCACTGAATGGGGAGGGTGTGTGTACATCTCAGTCTCATATAAAGGGATCAGTAGGAAAGGATGGGGTAATGATTGTTTGTTTGGACACAACAGTCAGTCCTGGAGTCTGAGATGTTCTTCCTCTCCCTCTTTCTTACACAACAACATTCAGACTGATCTCTCAGCTCCTCCATCCTCCAGAATAGGAGTGTATGTGGATCACAGTGCAGGAACTCTGTCCTTCTACAGCGTCTCTGATACAATGACCCTCCTACACACACTCCACACCACATTCACTCAGCCCCTCTATGCTGGATTCTGTGTTGTAGGAACTGTGAGGTTATGTGATAAAAACTGATGTGTGTGTTAAATATTGTAGATGATAAAATAATCTCCTATATTTCTGTTTTATTAATGAACTGAGATATAAATATAAATCATATATCTTTCAGCTCATCAGATGAAGATGATTCTTCTCCACAGAGCTGAAATCACTTTCTCTCAGTCTCTCTGCTGGTTGAGTGTTTAAACAGATGCAGATAAAGAGCTGAAAGTGTTGTCAGTAACACAGCTGATGGAAAATGAAGCATTAGATTAGGATGTGAATGAGTTCTTTCACAGCAGTGCTTCAGATAGTTTTTACTTCTGAATGATTGTTTACTAAAGCAGCTTCTAGATGTGAACTGGGAATAAATAGGAAATAAATCCACTAAGAATAATATTTTATATTTTTATATCTGTGCTGGTATTTAATAAGATCAGCACTACGTTTATTAATCCTGGGTGTGTTTTCTGTTTCTGCTACTGATGGATTAAATTCAGATCAGTGTCGTGTCTAGTCTCTGGATATGGAGCTGTATTCTCAGGTCTTTGTTCATTAGAGTGTCGTCTGAAGAAGGATAAAGTTGCTTTTCTTTGTGTCTCTTTAGTAAATAAGATAAAATCAGGGGAGCGTTTCCTGATAACGATTAATCTTGATGGTTTACGAACAACTTTAAGAACAATGTAATTTAAGAACAGCAGGATTAGAAGTGTTTCCTAAACATCAGTAAATCTGTGAAAAAGTTTGAAAGAGTTCTTTGTTGCCTCTGAATCTGTACAGGAAACTGAACCTCTAATTTGCATACAGATTTTTACATCAGGTCAGTGATTTATTTTTAAAAACTAATAACCAATCAGTGAAATGATTTAACACTAGAAATCTCAGAATTCTGTATTTACTAGGATTACTGTCTTTATGAGCATTTGAAATAAATTTAATTAATTTAATTTAATTTAATTTAAAGCCTATGTATAAAATAATCTAGAAAAATGCATTTTTATTTTAATATAGATGGCAAAAAAGGTCAGAAAGTGTTTTTTTATTGTTTATTTACTGATAAAATGAATCATGCTGTGCTAGTTTAATAACAAATATGTGGATATGTTTTGTTTTTCTATAAAATCAAATAAAGACAATATCTTGCAAATATAAAGAACAATATTATTGAAAAAGTGTGTTTTCACTACAAAGTCTAAGCTAATTTACATAAATTAAAAACAGCAATATATTATTCAGCAGGTTATCATGAAAAAGTAATAATGTTTCTAATTATTTTGTTTGTTTTGTGATCTTCATGCACTCTGACATACAGCTAGACTACTTTTGTATTATTGAACTAACAATAAATTAGAGTAATTATACAATAATAATCTAATAAATACATTATTTTATCTATAATGTTTCTTCATATCTTTTGTTATTGATGCTGCTGAGTATTCTAATGTACATACCTACCATAAGAGTGTGAAACATCTGGATCAGCTGGAGTAGATTTAGATTTCAGGCGTCTGGTTCTGATGCTGGTTTTATTCTGTTATTATCTTTATATTTAATCTCTGTATTTGGTAAATTAGAAACACAGTTTTGAGCTGGTTTTGAGGCGATCAGTATTTGTATTGATGCGCTGGCAGTAATAACAGCTGCTCTGAGGGAGGAGACACTGTTCATTATGTATACGTTTAAAATGATCACTGTGGATATAACAAAACACAAAACTCTGTTTATTTCATTCATAACAATGTAAAATAACAGAGTAAAATAGTCTCTAATATAATAAAAGTCACAGATTGACTGACGGGTGGCAGGAGCTCATCTAGTCTCCACAGAATCCCTGTGTTTGAGTTGTGCCTCTCATCAATGCTACCTAGCAGCTCTGCACATGCACCTCTCTCCCATCCCACACACGATAATCCTGTTTTCCTCTGAGCTTTATATAATCATAGGTTACTTTTATTACTAGTTTAAAGATTATAAAATACATTAGTAAATAGAATTAAATAAAAATATAGATTTCTTATCACATTAACTACATTATCTTTACCATGATAAAGTTATTTAGGCTATGCAGATATTTTTCTCCTGGGTGAATTTTCTGATATGGTGCTTTTAACCTATAGAAATATCCTACCTGCTAATTGCTATTTTACCAATTATTTTTGTTTTATATGACTATAGTATAACTCCTCACAGTAAGATTTTATTCTGGTTTAATTTCACAGAGCAATGTTTCTTCATTGGCTGAGTCTCAGTCTGAGCTCCATCATTCCAGAGAACACAGTTTCACTGTTCCACAGCTCAATGCCGGAGCTTTAACCCCTCTAACCTACATTACACACTGTGCCAAGAGCTTCATCTATAGCTTTATCTGCTCCACAGAGTCCTATTCTATTACAGTAATTCTCTACAGGGACTAGACAAGCTTTATGCGTGCATTTGCACATCTGTGTCAGCAATGGGTGCAATGAAAAGTAACTGAATCCATTCATTACAAGGGGTGTCCACAATCATTTAGACATACAGTGTAAATCACTTTCAAATCCATTAAACACTTTATTAGAACTCCTTCTCCTGTAGCGCCACCTGCTGGTGTAAATATAAACTGCAGATCATCTGCTGAACAAACCATTCTATTCCATATGTTCATCACTTTATGTAGAAACTGAAACAAGACCTGCAGTAAACAGTAGAAACTGGAATATAAACAGATAAATACCGCAAAGTGGTCAATTAATGTATTTATTTGTTGATATAAAACAACAGTGAAGTAAAATCACACCTCCCTTTTTAATATTCCCTGATAAAACTGATAAGTGTAATTAAAAAATCATATAAAGTAATTCTAAATATAAACATTATATAAAAGTTTGTTAAAATAAATAAAAATATTTTTAAAAAACTGGTTAATAATCCAAACATTTTTAGAGCTTGAGATTCAGGTCTGATAAGCTTTTTCATTTCAGTGTTTGGATTTGTTATGAACTCCTCCATCCTCTAATTAGTGCGGATCAATATGATAAAACCATTTATCACAATATTCACTACGTGTACAAATGTTTATAGACACCGCTTCTAAAATAGGCATTCAGATACTGTTTTTGTTACACCTATTATTGATACTAATGTGCAAAACACGCACACAGCTTGTCTAGTCCCTGTAGAGAAGTACAGCAAATAGAACAGGACTCTCTGGTGCAGACAGACATATTCACACCTAAAGCTTGGAGCCGTGGATTCAGTGGAACTGTGTTCAATCCAATACTGGAATTTGGAGTTCGGAGTGAGGTGTGGTGGTGACAATCCCATAATAACACTCAAATAGTTTTGCATAAATAGTGCATGTTGTCAGGAAAAGGAGACTCGTGTACGTTTTTGGATGCAGCAAAAAATAGTCCATCTGCTTCTTTACAAGCATTTTCTTACAGTTCATCACTTCAGCTGTTTGTAAAGAGACTCATAAAAGGTTAGTTGTGTAAAATACTACTAATTCTACACGTGTGTAAAAGCCTTTAGTGTTTTTCTATTAATACATAACAGTCTTTTACTTTTAGTATGATGTTCTTTATCTTAACGGAGGTAAGTGAGGACTACAGTTCTTTAGATGTTGTTACGTGCAGGTCTAGCTTTAGGGTGCTGGGAATGTTCTTTGTATGTGTTTCTGCAGGTTTGTGGTTCACCTGATCTTCATGGGAGGAGCAACAGGCTATAAATCCTGCAGTCAACACTGATGTCAAAAGTGTAGATTTTAGGAGATTGAATCCTGTACTGGCGAAAACAGCTTTTCCTTTAGCCCCTGTCCTATCTGTTTTCCTCCAGGTGAGAAGGCAGGTTGGCAGTGTCTGACGCACGCTCTAAATAATCCAATGGAGATGGTTTATCTGGAATAGTTGCCGTTTTTATTACAAAGTAAAATAAATAAAAATAAAAGAATGCAATGGGATGCAAAAATGATAAAGCCTATTATTAACACAACTGCAGCACAAAAAGGTTTCAGCAAGCAGCGTGTCAGCCAGGTGAGTCAACAAGCGAGCGAGCGAGGTCAATACTGTATGCTGCGTCTGCCCTCCTCTCGTCATGCGCAGTTGGCCTCCCTTCCTACACTCGAGGCAGCGTCATTCACCATCTAAGCAGGGCGCAAGCTCACAAAACGCAAAAAACAAGAAAACATAAGTCCATGCAAAACAAACTTAAATGTGGCTCCTACAAATCCAATGAACTATTTGATTTAGAAAAAGATTTTTCATTACAGAGATTTCTGGTGGGCAAAATGGTTCCAAACAGCAGACCTCTGTCTATTTTTAAGATCCTTTTTGTAGTGAACTGTTCTTTATTAGTAATTTTGGTATGTGATATGTTCGAGGGAACCACAGGGTGGCAGTATAGGTTCTTTGGTAAGCCTTGGTAAGGCAGAGCAAAGTTGTTCTAGTCAGTTCTATGTGGAAGGACACTGCAGCCTGTGTGATACAGCAATAAAGCAGAGTACGAAGGTCCCTCTTGTCTCTCCTGAGTTTGTTGAGTTCCCAACAAAATATGCTACATATTTGGCGACGAGGATAAACTGGAACACGCTGGAAAAGTTTCAAGGACAAGAAAGACTTGCAAGGCAGTAACCAAGGGGCAAGTTGCAGTGGAAAATGGCCATGGTAGGCACAGTAACACCATTTGACTGCCAGTCACAGACATGGGAAGAGTACTGTGAAATGCTTGGATATTTTTTCGAAGCAAATGAGATACTGGAGGCAGACAAGAAAAGGGCTGTTTTGATTAGCTGTGTGGGTCCAGCTACATATAGCCTAATGAGAAGCTTGGTTAGCCCACAAAAGCCGGGAGAGAAGACTTTTGAAGAGTTGGTTGCTTTGCTGAAGACTCACTTCAACCCTAAACCGAGTGAAATTGTTCAGAGATTTAGATTCAACTCAAGACTGCGCAAAGAGGGTGAGAGTGTTGCTGATTATGTTGCTGAATTGCGAAGACTGGCACAAGACTGCAATTATGGTGAGTCATTACCACAAATGTTGAGAGACAGACTAGTTTGTGGGATCAATGACGATCGTATCCAGAGGAGACTGTTGGCGGAACTGGATTTAACATTCGAGAAAGCTTTGAAGACAGCTCAAGCTATGGAATCTGCCAACCAGAATATTAAAGATTTGCAAAGTCACTGCCAGGAGGATTCAGGTAAAGCATACAAAGCCCAAGCAGCAGTCCATCGTGTGACATCTGACTACAAGAAGGCGCTGGTGTGTTATAGATGCAAAGGTCCACATTCACCTCTGGAGTGTAGATTCATTAACCAGATTTGCCACAAATGTGGTAAGAGAGGCCACATTAAGCGGGCATGTCACAGTAAAGAAGGGTTAAACTCGGACTGTAATAAGAAGAGGATTGGAGGTTCACGTGGGCAGTTTCAGCACAGCAAAGTACCCAAGGATAGGAGAGCTCACCTTCTAAGAGAAGAAAGAGAGACAGAGTCAGGAGAAGAAGGTGAGATGCACACAATTTACAGTGTTGAAGAGCACGGTGTATACAAAGTAGCACCTATCACTGAGAAACTCAGCGTTAATGGTATGGAGGTGACATTTGAAGTTGATACAGGCTGTGGAGTGACAGTAATGAACAGAGAACAATACTCCAAGCTCTGGCAGAAGTCACACATTCCTGAGTTAAAAACATGTAACCTGGCGCTCAAGACGTATACCGGAGAAAGGATCGAGGTGCTGGGCAAGACAGAAGTAAAAGTGCATCACAACAATAGGGTGAAGTCTCTACCACTGGTGGTGGTAGGGGGAACGGGACCAAACTTAATGGGCAGAGATTGGTTGCAGCAACTTCAAATAGTGATCCAGTCAGTGAACAAAATAGGCCCTGCAGGGAAAAGGACGTTGGAGGAAGTGTTGGAAAAGCACGCAGAGGTCTTCAAAGAAGAGATGGGTCAACTGAGAGGCACTAAAGCACAAATACATGTAGATAAGGAAGCTCTACCCAAGTTCTACAAACCAAGGCCAGTGCCATATGCTATGAAACCATTGGTGGAGAAAGAGCTCCAAAGGCTTCTTGAGGACAAGATTATAGAGCCAGTCAAGTTCTCAGAGTGGGCAGCGCCAATTGTCCCTGTCCTCAAACCAGGGGGTGCTGTTCGAATTTGTGGAGATTATAAACTCACTGTGAATAGGGTGTCCAAGCTAGAACAGTACCCGATACCAAGGGTTGAAGATTTGTTTGCGAATCTATCAGGTGGGGAAAGATTCTCCAAGTTGGATATGAGCCATGCATACCAGCAAATTGTGTTGGATGAGGAGGCTAAGGAATATGTGACTGTCAACACCCACAAAGGGTTGTATACCTTCTGCCGTTTGCCCTTTGGTGTGTCTTCTAGTCCTGCCATATTTCAACGTACCATGGAAAACATCCTACAAGGTATTCCACAAGTGGTGGTGTATTTGGATGACATTTTGGTGACTGGGACCACAGAAGAGGAACACCTCAGTAACCTGGGAGAAGTGCTGCGCAAGCTGGGAGATAGTGGTCTCAGACTCAAGAGGAATAAGTGCAGTTTCTTTGACAAGGAAGTGGTTTTCTTAGGTCATAGGATAGATGCCACTGGACTGCACCCTGTAGCTGAAAAAGTTCAAGCTATCCAAGAGGCACCCACACCGAAGACATTGACAGAGTTGAAGGCTTTTCTAGGACTGCTGAATTATTACCACAGATTCTTACCCAATCTTTCCACCATTTTAGCTCCTTTGCACAAGCTATTGAGGAAAGACACAGAATGGAAATGGGGGAAAGAACAGGAAGCAGCTTTCAAAAATGCCAAGTCCGTGCTGCAGACTTCAGCATTACTAGTGCATTATGATGCAAGTAAAGAGTTACTGCTGGCTTGTGACGCCTCTCCATACGGCGTTGGAGCAGTGCTGTCACACCGCATGCCGGATGGCACAGAGAGACCCATTGGGTTTGTTTCTAGGACACTCAATGCCGCTGAAAAGAATTACTCCCAGCTGGACAAAGAAGGTTTAGCAGTGATCTTTGGAGTAAAGAAGTTTCACAGCTACCTGTATGGGAGAAAATTCACAGTAGTTACAGATCACAAGCCACTCCTTACCTTGTTCAATGAGTTGAAAGGAGTGCCTCAGATGGCCTCACCAAGGATCCAGAGATGGGCAGTAACTTTGCGTGCCTATGAATATACTATTGTATATAAAGCAGGCAAGGATCACAGCAATGCAGATGCGCTCAGTCGACTGCCGATACCAGGGACAGAGGAGCACTCCAGGGATGAAGAGAGAGTGTTGTTGCTGGATCAAATGGATACGCCCCTGGTTACAGCCAGACAGGTTTAAAAATGGACAGACAGAGACAAGGTGATGGCCTTAGTGCGTGAGTATGTGCTAAGGGGTTGGCCGAGCAAGGTAACTGATTCAGATTTGTCACCATTTGTACAGAGAAAAGAAGAACTTAGTACAAATGATGGATGCGTATTATGGGGCGCAAGAGTCATAGTCCCAGTGCCAGGTCGAGAAGCAGTGCTGAAGCAGTTACACCAGTCACATCCAGGTATAACTAGAATGAAAGCTTTAGCACGCAGCTACATTTGGTGGCCAAAGCTAGACTCAGACATTGAAGCTTTAGTGAAACGATGTTCTGTGTGCCAAGAAAACAGTCATCGTCCAGCAGTAGCTCCCCTACATCCCTGGGAATGGCCAGAACAGCCATGGAGGAGAGTACATGTGGACTATGCTGGACCTTTCTTGGGGAAAATGTTCTTGATACTCATTGATGCACATTCAAAGTGGATGGACGCATACCCACTCAATAGCTCCACCACCTCTGTCACTATTGAATGCTTGAGGAAAAGTTTCAGTCAGCATGGCATTCCAGAAATGCTGGTAACAGATAACGGAACATGCTTCACTAGTAGTGATTTTGCGGAGTTCATGACCAGAAATGGCATTCACCATGTCACCACAGCTCCGTACCATGCCTCTTCAAATGGACTGGCAGAAAGGGCCGTGCAAACATTTAAGGAACTTCTGAAGAAGACAACTGAAGGAAGCATGGAAACCAGAGTGTCCAGAGCACTATTCAGTTACCGTATAACACCTCAAGGAACCACAGGTAGATCACCTGCTGAGTTACTGCAAGGAAGGAGACTGCGCTCCACTTTGGATTTGCTCCATCCTAACTTGAAAGGAAAGGTGGTACAGCAGCAGTTAAAACAAAAGCTGGGCCATGATCATCGGGCCAAGGGAAGAATCCTCATGGAAGTAGATCCTGTGTATACCCGAAACTTTGGATCAGGACCTACTTGGATTCCTGGAGCAGTTGAGCAGAGAACTGGACCTGTATCCTGTAAGGTAGCCTTAGGAAATGGCCGGGTAGTGAGGAGGCATATTGACCAGGTGAAATTCAGAAGGGCTTCCTACTCTTCTCTGGGTGACTTTATAGAGAGCATCATTCCAGAAGGAGCTTCTTCACAGGTTCCTAGTGCAGAAGGTCAAGAGACGGCTGATGTTGCAGAGACAGCACAGAGCACTAATAGTATAGAGACTGTAGCTTCTCAAGTACCAGCCTACAGTCCTCATCATCCTGTGAGGAGATCAGAGAGGGACAGGAACCCCCCTTCATATCTGAAAGACTTTGTTAGACTAGTGATGAGTTCCCCAGCCACAGGGTAAGAATGCGCCCAGGTACTCATCGGGACTGATGGTAGTCTACCCAGATGTCCCTAGCCTAGTTTTCAATTGAGTCTTGTTTGACTTATGTTCTGTGTTATGTAACTGGGGCGGGAGAGTTTTATTCAGAGGAAGGGGAATGTAGTGAACTGTTCTTTATTAGTAATTTTGGTATGTGATATGTTCGAGGGAACCACAGGGTGGCAGTATAGGTTCTTTGGTAAGCCTTGGTAAGGCAGAGCAAAGTTGTTCTAGTCAGTTCTATGTGGAAGGACACTGCAGCCTGTGTGATACAGCAATAAAGCAGAGTACGAAGGTCCCTCTTGTCTCTCCTGAGTTTGTTGAGTTCCCAACAAAATATGCTACACTTTTCATTTTACAAATACTAATGATTTAACAAGTATGAGCAGTAAATAACAAAGCAATGTAATGTGTTTGATTTTTCCCCACAAAAAAAAAAAACAATTACAATGCTTAGAACCTCTTTTAAAGTGTGGCAATGTTGTCCTGATCAGAGATCAGATTTTTTTACTCTCAATTAGAAACCTTTTGGGACAGAATATTCTGATCTCAGATCAGCTGCTTGAATGAAAATACGCAAAATGATGCAGAACATTTTAAAACCGTGTGACTTAACGAAACCTGTTTAAGGAAAGTCGTGTCTTTTTCGATTTGATACAAACTTTAAAGCAGTGTATCGAAACAATGTGATTTAAATGAATCGATTAAGTTTGATTTTGAGTTTCTAGTTTAAAATCACTAATCACAATCAAGATGTCCGAAAGAGCTCACAGAGGAAGTGGGGCCTACCATGTGTGTGTTTCTGATTCTCCTGCTGTTTCCACCACTGACATGTGCTTATTGATTGATTGATCGATTGATTGATTGATTGATTGAGTTTTTATTGGGGAATGTTCTGCATTGTCATCTCTAATCACACATTTAGCTTTTTTTTGTTTTACACATTCAAACTTACACCAAGAGTCTAACAGGTAAGACTGAGATGAGGTTTATAGATTCCCATCACGTATCTGTGTAAATAGATACTCCAGGTAAGCATGCAGGTTCCCCTTCTGTATTTATGTCTGTTAGTTTAAGTAGATAGACTTTGCTTTCTTTTTTTTTTTTTTTGCTTTTTTGTTAGATTAAATTTGGGGAGCAGAAATGGTTGGTAACAAAAATAACTGAAATAATGAGAAGTGAGAACTGTGTTGATGTTGATGCATAAAGCATATTTTATTTCATTTCATTTCATAATCAATTCCATTAAATTCATTAAATAAATAATTAATAAATAATATGCTCAGTGTTTAATGTTAGATTAAAATTACATTGGTTTAATATACTGTAAATTCATTTTTTGTGTTTAAAATACAGTGTAAAAGGTGGCACGCTTCTCGCAAGAATGTTTGGCGGATATGAGAACTGTTTTTATTGTTTCCTTCAGTAGCAGGCTAGCTAATATCTCCAGGCTCTGCTAGCTCACAATATATACAAGCACTGACATCTGCAGTAAAAAACGGACAGAAAAAATAACTTTTTAAAACTTCTCAAGGATTCAAGAACCTCTTTTCTCAACAAGCAGCCAACGAGTTCTCACGGCGTGATTAAGAGACTGTGTGGCACCCAAGCTAAAAGACGTGTTCAAGAAATAAACCCCTGTTTGGAAGAACTGACCTGCGTCTGTGTTGTGGAGAGAGCCACAAGAACACCCCTCTATTTTTCTGTAGTTGTTGTTTCTGTTGTGTTTTATGTTGGTTCTGACTGTTCGTTATTTTTTCGTTCGTTTTTTTTCAATCATGTTTTTGTCTTATTTTCTACTCAAACAAGCAGCTATTCGACACAATATATAGAGAAATTAAAAGGAGATCCAGAGCTTCATGCTTTGGCTTTTATTTGTACCTGTTTCACTCTGGAACCTTTAGGAGGCGCTGAACACAAATATGAGCTCCAGAATTTTTCACACTAAAGCCTGTCTGGATCCTTTTCTTGTTTACAGGTGAGCAGAATGCATAAAATGCCACTTATTTGTAATAAACCTGCTCTAAAATAGTGGATGAAATGTTTTAATGTAATCCTGAATTGTTTATAAACAGAAATGTTAAGGTCTAAAGATGTATTTGTAATATATTGTGTTTATAGAGTCTAGTGAATGTTAGCTCACTGCTAAGTAGACTAAGCTAAAGTTACTCTTAACAGCCTTCTCTGAAAAAATACCAACAAAAAGCAGTGTAGCTCACATTTAAACTGGTAATTACTAGAGAGAATATAGTTTTAAACTATTCAGAATATATTGTAGAAAGCCTTGTTCAAGTTGTCTGAGCAGTGAATACAGTTTAAATCCTGCAGTTCAGATACACCTATTGTGTGATTGGGTAGTGTGTATTTACTGAACGGTAATGAGTCAGAGAAGCTAATCAGAAAAGCTTGAGTAAATCTGTGTAAATAAGTTAAAAAGACTCTCAATGATATTGTTACTATTGTCACCTGTTATTAGTTATGCACAAGTATTAATACTGTGAGAAAACAACTTAAATATGTTTGATTATTTTATCTTTATTATCTTGTGTACAAGCACATCACTACTTTTGATTCTGGAAAAAAGGAAAAATTGTGTTTTATAAGCTGGTCTCCTCACTTCTCCTGTGTTTCCTGTGTTGCATCCTTTTTAAAAAACGAGTCATTCTAGTTTTTAACATTTAATAGACATTATGAAAACAATATTTTGTTCAGATATAACCAACCTAAAGCTGAACTTTATCTGCTACCACTGTGTTCATGTTTAAAGATCAACAACACAACATTTTGAGGAGAGTGTGATGATTTAGTCAGGATGCTGCTGCTTGGTGAGGTTTAAGCTTTGTAGTTTTGTAGCTTCAGTGCAAACGAATAAAGAAGTAAAATTCAGACACTGAATCTGTTTGTCTGATTGTGGAACAGTATGAGGGAAACAGGTAGATTTGATTCTTCATTCAGCTGTTCCTTTACTGAGTGTGTGTTATTGAGAGGGGTGATACCTGCAGTACCACTGGAACCAGCCGTAAGGGTCCTGAGGTTTTATCCAGTTGCTGCTCTCCCACATCTCCAAACTGACTCCACACTTCACCTTATAGGTGTTCATACAAAGTTCATACTGGCTATGTCTTGTTGACTCCATGTCTCAACAGCTCATACTTAAATATTTTAAATAGTGACTTCTGCACCCAAACAGTGAATAATATGTCTAACTCTAGATGTGATTTAGCCGTGTGTCACAACTCCCTACTGGATCATGTGAAGCACTATTTCACTTTTAAAGCATAAATGTCATATCTCACATGGTCAGTTAATACTATTTTATTTCTTATTATTGTTTTTATTCCATAATTAAAATTGTCAGAAAAAGTCCAGAAATTTAGTTTCCAGTCCACCAGTCAGTTGTCTTCTCTTTCTCCTCCTCCTCTCTTTCTCCTCCTCCTCTCTGTGACACTCTGAACAGCAGTAAAAGCAGGAAGTCCCTCCTGCTCAGTTCAGAGTAAATGAAAGTGATCTCAGAGCGCTGCTCTCTCTCAGTCTAGAAGTGCAGGAAAATGGCAGAAGCCAGTATTTCAGTAGATCACGATCAGTTCAGCTGTCCAGTCTGTCTGGATCTGCTGAAGGATCCAGTGACTGTTCCCTGTGGACACAGTTTCTGCATGGTGTGTATTAATGGCTGCTGGGATCAGGAGGATCAGAGGGGGATCTACAGCTGCCCCCAGTGCAGAGAGACCTTCACTCCAAGGCCTGTTCTACGCAGAAACAACATGCTGGCTGAAGTGGTGGAGAAACTGAAGAAGAACACAGAACTCCAAGCTGCTTCTCCTGCTCCCCGTTACGCTGGAGCTGGAGACGTGGAGTGTGATTTCTGCACCGGGAGAAAACTCAAAGCCATCAAGTCCTGTCTGATGTGTCTGGCCTCCTTTTGTGAAGCTCATCTTAAACCTCACTATGAAGTTCCTGGATTGAAGAAGCACAAGCTGGTTAAAGCGTCCACCCAGCTCCAAGAGAAGATCTGCTCTCAGCATGATGAAGTGATGAAGATCTACTGTCGTACTGATCAGAGATCTATCTGTTATTTATGTACAATGGAGGAACATAAAGGACATGATACAGTCTCAGCTACAACAGAGAGAACCAGGCAACAGGTGAGAACTGTTAAATCAGATCATGATAATCAGATTTATAATGTAGAATGAGTTTTATTAATTTATTTTTTAAGTTTTAAGAAAGTAAAGTCTGGAATTTATTCTACAGATTTAAAAAAAATGCATTAAAATATAGTGCATATGGAAGAGTTCAGTAAACAGGTCAGAACAGTTAGTGAATGTGTAACCAGCCAACACCCAACACCCACCTACCTGCCCTGTTTTGATCATGTGACAGTGTGACAGCTCATCAGACAGTGTGAAAACTTGGTAGAATTAAAGTGAATTTTACTTTTCTTGATTCTGTGGATCAGTTAATCAGTGGGGTCTCTAAGCTCTTGCTATAAGACTGTATCCACAAGTCTTTATTCATTAGCCTCGGCTTTTCATAAACACATTCCACATAATTGAAGAACTTTAAGGTGGATGTCTGTTAAAATGTTTATATATCGCTTTATGCCGTATCTGGAAGCCAATTAAATAAACAGAGGTTGAGGAGTTAAGTATGTTTCATTCATGTTGTCAGATGTTCACATATTTACAGACATGATAAGGGGTATATAGGCTTACTTGTTGTGCTCAATGTAAAATAAAGATATACAGACAAAGTCTTCTGTCTGTACTCTGATCATTTCATACGTATTTCTTTACGTTAATGAAAGTTGGAGACAGAATAGAGCAGCACCAGAAAATCGTAGGTCCGTTAAAGGGAAACATGAACACCATAAAGAAAAAATGTACGAAGGATCTTTTAAAGTTTCCATCACAGTTTAAATCACTACTGCATTTTTGTAGTTTGTACATTATCACACCTCCTCCACCTTTTTTGTCAAACATTCTGAACTTCACTCTAGCGGATGTAATGCTTAACATCCATGCCAATGTAAAGAACGTATAGAAGTATGTGGGTAGTGACTGTAACAACTTTTTAAACCAATGTGTTAATATTCCATCGTAAAGGAATAATTAACAGGCTGTAACAAACACTGGATCCAACATCAGTATTTCTGTAATGTGAGTTATAATGTTCATTTATGTTTGTTATGTTATGAAGTAGTAAGCTCAGCTTCAGACGGCCTGTCTGCACTGTACATATATATATGATTTTATATATATATATATTTTTTTTTTGACAGTTTTACTGTATAATTGTATGAAATATATAAAATTAATATTGAGACGCTCACAGTGAGATCTGATTTTACTGGAGGTTTGATTTCAGAGAACATTTGGTAAAGATTTTATAGAGCAGCATTTCTTCCCGGGCTGAGTCTCTGTGCTTTTAGACACGCCCCTGCTGTTCATACTGACCTCTGTAGATCATAATTCACAGAACATCATAAATATCATAAATTGTATCTGTTGATAGAATCAGCTGAAAGAGATGCAGGAGAAACTCCAGCAGAGAATCCAGGAGAATCAGAAGAAGCTGCAGGAGCTGAAACAGACTGTAAACACTCTTAAGGTGAGAACTGAGCAGAGATTTGATATTTCAGAGATCAGTCTGGATCTCCTCCAGTCAGACAGTGAGGAGATCAGTGCTGGTACTTTAGGATCAAAATGATACAGGTCCTCCCCCCATCCTGAATGCAGCTAACGCATGTGTAGATTCTGAAGATATGAGGCTAATGTAGCTAACAAATCATAGAGGCTAATTCCCACCAATCAGCAAATCTTTACCTATTTTCCAATTTATCACACAATTTCAGATGAACAGCCTGTTTGATTTCTGTGTGTGTGTGTGTGTGTGTGTGTGTGTGTGTGTGTGTGTGTGTGTGTGTGTGTGTGTGTGTGTGTGTAATTGTGTGTATGTGTGTGTGTGTGTGCGCGTGTGTAACAGCGCTCTGCACAGGCAGCAGTGGAGGACAGTGAGAGGATCTTTACTGAGCTGATCCGCTCCATTGAGAAAAAGCGCTCTGAGGTAACAGAGCTGATCAGAGATCAGGAGAAGGCTGAACTGAGTGGAGCTGAAGAACTCCTGGAGAAACTGCAGCAGGAGATGGCTGATCTAAAGAGGAAACACACTGAGCTGGAGCAGCTTTCACACACAGAGGATCACATCCATTTCCTCCAGGTAACTCTCACTGATCTCCAGAGGAAGCTGCTCCTCATCAAGCTTCTAAAACTCCTCTCAGCAAAAGTTCATGAAGCTCCAATAAATAAAGCTGTCTGGAATCCCAAGTTTCTCTTTAGTCTAATTTGCTCTGAGCTCCTTCATTTCTCTTCTCCACCTTTATCTTCCTCCACTGTGTTTCTTCTCTCTGTAGAGTTTCCAGTCTCTCTGTGTCTCTTCTGGATCTGAGGACTCTCCCAGCATCACTATCCATCAACATCCCTCATTTGATGGAGTGAGGAAATCTCTCTCTGAGCTGAAAGAGCGACTAGAGGAATTCTGCAGAGAGGAATTCAGGAAAATCCCTCCACATGGTGAGAGCTGCTGTCCTGCACATACTCACTCACACACACACACACTGACCACATACACACACATACTCACACACACACACACAAAGACACACACACACACACACACACACACACACACACACACACACAGAGACACACACACAGACACACACACACACAAACACACACACACACACACACACACAGACAAACAGAACAGAAAGATGAAAATGGAACTGGTTATATTATGGAAAAATGTTTTATTTTGTTGTAAACAACTTCAGACTTTCTAACAATATTTTTATCATGTGTCTGTTTCTGTTTAAAATATGAAAAAATATATATATATATATATATATATATATATATATATATATATATATATATATATATATATATGCCAGAGAAAATAGAAAATGTGTTTGAAAATATGCCAGAGAATAATAACAGAACAACACAATTAGTGCGTTAAAGAGCATTGTTAAAAGTGTATATAAATAATGTTGATCAGTATGTGTATTTCTGTGTGTGTGTGTGTGTGTGTGTGTGTGTGTGTGTGTGTGTATGTGAATATGTGTGTGTGTGTGTGTGTTTTTGTGTCTCCACAGCTGCAGCAGTTCAGATTTTATCCTCAGAAACAAAAACCAGAGAAGACTTTCTGCAGTGTAAATATAACACACACACACAATCAAAGACACACACACACAAACAAACACACTCACACACACACACACACAATCAAAGACACACACACACACAAACAAACACACACACACACACAATCAAAGACACACACACACACACACACTCACTCACAATCAAAGACACACACACACACAAACACACACACACACTTATACACACACACAATTAAAACACACACACACACTTATACACACACACAATTAAAACACACACACACACAATTATACACACACAATCAAAAACACACACACAATTATACACACACACAATCAAACACACACACACACACAATTAAACACACACACACTTATACACACACACAATCAAACACATACACACACACAAAACCAAACACATACACAATCGCACACACACCATTGCACACACATGCACACACAAAACCAAACACACACACAGACACACTGTTATACACACACACACACACACAATTATACACACACACAATTGTGTTTAATTGTGTGTGTTTAATTGTGTGTGTATAATTAAGTGTGTATGTGTGTGTTTGTGATTGTGTGTGGTTGTGGGTCATTGTGTGCATGTGATTGTGTGTGGTTGTGGGTCATTGTGTGCATGTGATTGTGTGTGGTTGTGGGTCATTGTGTGCATGTGATTGTGTGTGTATATGTGATTGTGTGTGTTTGTGTGTATAATAGTGTGTGTTTGTTTAATTATGTGTGTGTGTTTGATTGTGTGTTTGTATAATTGTGTGTGTATATGTGATTGTGTGTATAATTGTGTGTGATTGTGTGTGTGTGTATGTGTTTGATAGTGTGTGTGTGTGATTGTGTGTGTTTGATTGTGTGTGTGTGTTTGATTGTGTGTGTATAATTGTGTGTGTGTGTTTAATTGTGTGTGTGTGTGTGTTTGATTGTGTGTGTGTGTGTGATTGTGTATGTGTTTGATTGTGTGTGTATGTGTTTGATTGTGTGTGTGTGTTTAATTGTGTGTGTGTTTAATTGTGCGTGTGTTTAATTGTGTGTGTGTGTGTTTAATTGTGTGTGTGTGTGTTTGATTGTGTGTGTGTGTTTGTGTTTGTATAATTGTATAACAAAATCACACACACACAATTATACACACAAACAAACATGCACACACAATCACACACACACACACACACACACAATCACACACACACACACACAATTATACACACAAACAAACATTCACACACACACACACACACACACACACACAATCAAACACACACACACACACACAATTATACACACACAATTAAACACACACACACACACACAATCAAACACATACACAATCACACACACACACACACAATCAAACACATACACAATCACACACACACAATTAAATACACAATTATACACACACAATCAAACAAACACGCACACAGATAAACACACACACTGTTTTTACAACATAAAATGAATTAATTTTGTTTGTTGATTTTTCTGTAGATTTCTGTCGGCTGACTCTGGATCCAAACACAGCTTATCATTCTCTCATTCTGTCTGAGAAGAACAGAGTGGTGAAGTGGAGTAGTAAAGTTCAGCCATACTCTGATCATCCAGAGAGATTTGATGGCTATGTTCAGGTGTTGAGTAAGGAGAGTGTGTGTGGACGCTGTTACTGGGAGGTTGAGTGGAGCACTGAATGGGGAGGGTGTGTGTTCATCTCAGTCTCATATAAAGGGATCAGTAGGAAAGGACGGGGTAATGATTGTTTGTTTGGACACAACAGTCAGTCCTGGAGTCTGAGATGTTCTTCCTCTCCCTCTTTCTTACACAACAACATTCAGACTGATCTCTCAGCTCCTCCATCCTCCAGAATAGGAGTGTATGTGGATCACAGTGCAGGAACTCTGTCCTTCTACAGCGTCTCTGATACAATGACCCTCCTACACACACTCCACACCACATTCACTCAGCCCCTCTATGCTGGATTCTTTGTTGGAGGAACTGTGAGGTTATGTGATGAAAACTGATGTGTGTGTTAAACATTATAGATGATAAAATAATCTCCTATATTTCTGTTTTATTAATGAACTGAGATATAAATATAAATCATATATCTTTCAGCTCATCAGATGAAGATGATTCTTCTCCACAGAGCTGAAGTCACTTTCTCTCAGTCTCTCTGCTGGTTGAGTGTTTAAACAGATGCAGATAAAGAGCTGAAAGTGTTGTCAGTAACACAGCTGATGGAAAATGAAGCATTAGATTAGGATGTGAATGGGTTCTTTCACAGCAGTGCTTCAGATAGTTTTTACTTCTGAATGATTGTGTACTAAAGCAGCTTCTAGATGTGAACTGGGAATAAATAGGAAATAAATCCACTAAGAATAATATTTTATATTTTTATATCTGTGCTGGTATTTAATAAGATCAGCACTAAGTTTATTAATCCTGGGTGTGTTTTCTGTTTCTGCTACTGATGGATTAAATTCAGATCAGTGTCGTGTCTAGTCTCTGGATATGGAGTTGTATTCTCAGGTCTTTGAGTGTCGTCTGAAAAAGGATAAAGTTGCTTTTCTTTGTGTCTCTTTAGTAAATAAGATAAAATCAGGGGAGCGTTTCCTGATAACTCTTGATTAATCTTGATGGTTTACGAACAACTTTAAGAACAATGTAATTTAAGAACAGCAGGATTAGAAGTGTTTCCTAAACATCAGTAAATCTGTGAAAAAGTTTGAAAGAGTTCTTTGTTGCCTCTGAATCTGCACAGGAAACTGAACCTCTAATTTGCATACAGATTTTTACATCAGGTCAGTGATTTATTTTTAAAAACTAATAACCAATCAGTGAAATGATTTAACACTAGAAATCTCAGAATTCTGTAATTACTAGGATTACTGTCTTTATGAGCATTTGAAATTTAAAAGCCTGTGTATAAAATAATCTAGAAAAATGCATTTTTATTTTAATATAGATGGCAAAAAATGTCAGAAAGTGTTTTTTTATTGTTTATTTACTGATAAAATGAATCATGCTGTGCTAGTTTAATAACAAATATGTGGATGTTTTGTTTTGAAAAAGTGTGTTTTCACTACAAAGTATAAGCTAATTTACATAAATTAAAAACAGCAATATATTATTCAGCAGGTTATCATGAAAAAGTAATAATGTTTCTAATTATTTTGTTTGTTTTGTGATCTTCATGCACTCTGACATACAGCTAGACTACTTTTGTATTATTGAACTAACAATAAATTAGAGTAATTATACAATTATAATCTAATAAACACATTATTTTATCTATAATGTTTCTTCATATCTTTTGTTATTGATGCTGCTGAGTATTCTAATGTACATACCTACCATAAGAGTGTGAAACATCTGGATCAGCTGGAGTAGATTTAGATTTCGGGCGTCTGGTTCTGATGCTGGTTTTATTCTGTTATTATCTTTATATTTAATCTCTGTATTTGGTAAATTAGAAACACAGTTTTGAGGTGATCAGTATTCGTATTGATGCGCTGGCAGTAATAACAGCTGCTCTGAGGGAGGAGACACTGTTCATTATGTATACGTTTAAAATGATCACTGTGCATATAACAAAACACAAAACTCTGTTTATTTCATTCATAACAATGTAAAATAACAGAGTAAAATAGTCTCTAATATAATAAAAGTCACAGATTGACTGACGGGTGGCAGGAGCTCATCTAGTCTCCACAGAATCCCTGTGTTTGAGTTGTGCCTCTCATCAATGCTACCTAGCAGCTCTGCACATGCACCTCTCTCCCATCCCACACACGATAATCCTGTTTTCCTCTGAGCTTTATATAATCATAGGTTACTGTTATTACTAGTTTAAAGATTATAAAATACATTAGTAAATAGAATTAAATAAAAATATAGATTTCTTATCACATTAACTACCTTATCTTTACCATGATAAAGTTATTTAGGCTATGCAGATATTTTTCTCCTGGGTGAATTTTCTGATATGGTGCTTTTAGCCTATAGAAATATTCTATCTGCTGTTTTATTTACTATAAATATACAGTCAAGTTCCCAAACCAATTTTGTGCTTCAGTAAGTCAGTAAAAAGTAGTTAGGAGTATTCAAATCATGATAAGGGTGCCCATACTTTTGCACCGGTCAAATTTTGGTTTAATGCATATTGCACATGTTGTGTTAGTACAATAAACCTCATTTCAATCCTGAAATATTACTGTGTCCATCAGTTATTAGATATATCAAACTGAAATGGCTGTTGCAAACACCCAAATATTCAGAACTAAAAATTATTAAGATTAATAGGGGTGCCCAAACTTTTTCATACGACTGTACACTGTAGTATCAGAGCAGCGGATCTGGTTGTATTTCTCTGTTTTATAGTTTAGATGTATTGGTTCTCGCATATTAAATTAACCTGTATTCATTTTACCAATAATTTTATATGAATATAGTATAACTCCTCACAGTAAGATTTTATTCTGGTTTAATTTCACAGAGCAATGTTTCTTCATCGGCTGAGTCTCAGTCTGAGCTCCATCATTCCAGAGAACAGAGTTCCACTGTTCCACAGCTCAATGCCGGAGCTTTAACCCCTCTAACCTACATTACACACTGTGCCAAGAGCTTCATCTATAGCTTTATCTGCTCCACAGAGTCCTATTCTATTACAGCTATTCTCTACAGGGACTAGACAAGCTTTATGCGTGCATTTGCACATCTGTGCCAGCAATGGGTGCAATGAAAAGTAACTGAACCCATTCATTACAAGGGGTGTCCACAATCATTTAGACATGCAGTGTAAATCACTATCAAATCCACTAAACACTTTATTAGAACTCCTTCTCCTGTAGCGCCACCTGCTGGTGTAAATATAAACTGCAGATCATCTGCTGAACAAACCATTCTATTCCATATGTTCATCACTTTATGTAGAAACTGAAACAAGACCTGCAGTAAAGAGTAGAAACTGGATTATAAACAGATAAAAACTCTGTAATGGGAAATGAATGTATTTATTTGTTGGTAGAAAACAAGAGGACAGTAAAATCACACCGCCCTATTTAATATTCCTATAAATAAATCATATAAAGTAATTCTAAAGATACTTTGTTAAATTAAAAACACATATTCTAAAACTGGTTAACAATTTTTAAAGCGTTTTCAGTTTTCAGTGTTTGAATTTGTTATGAACTCCTTCCATTCTGTAACACAGTGGTGGGCAAAAGAGGGGCGGAGTTCAGCACAGTTTGATGATTTCCAAAATGTTTTTAGACGGTAGGCACATTTATTTTTCAAATCATTTTTGAGATCAAATTAGGATCTGTCTGAACTGTTATTTGAAAGTGATCAGATTAGATTTGCATGTACAGACATCACAAATATACTTGCATGGGTTGCTGTGTGTTACCCATCAATCATTTATTCTAGTACAAAACAGTTCATCTTTCTTTGTTTTAAATTTAACAACTTTTTGGCATTAAAAGTCTGCTTTATTTAGACTTACATTTCTTCATTCATGAAAACACTTAAAAAAAAAAACAACTTAAAACATCAATAGTTAAAAATAATAACTGATTTCTTATAAAAGGGAAATTCCGGGGTTTATTCACTGGAAGGCCTAAATATTGGTAAATATATATATAAAAAATAATTTCTTTAGGGAATACTGCAATATAATACTTTGCATTACGTGGGTCTGCATGTGCTCCTCCAGCATGAATGTGTGTTTGCAGGATGATGTTTCCTGTAGTAAAAGATGGTAACTGTGGTAAAACAGTGTCTCAGGCTGATAAAAATAACCTCACTTTCTGTATCAGAGCTTTAGAGATATTTAATTCAAACTTTCACCTCCAGTGTGTAAAAAGTAGTCACTTGGTACGTTTGTGAATGTACTTTAAATAACAGTTTATTTTAGATATTGTAACATTTAATTATGCAGAGAAATAAAAGGAATCTACGCTAAATGTGCTTTCATTTAGGTTTGACTCTCTTGGCCCCCTCCTTGTAGTCCTCCTCAGTTAGCCGGTAGCCCCAGTGCTGCAGAGTTTGCCGGACCACCGGAGACACACTGTGGTCCGCAAACCTCCGGCCAGCTCGTACCACCTTGGTGATGAGGTTATTCCGCCAGCGTCCTTTCACTCCAGCACAATTGGCCCAGCGGCTGATCTGTCGCGCGTCATCCTCCGTACGACGACCCTGATAAAACCTACAGCAGAGACAGAGCAATAGATCACGTTAATTACGGCGGATCAATATGATAAAACCATTTATTACAATATTCACAGTGTGTCCAAATGTTTATGGACACCTTTCCTAAAATATGTATTCAGCTCCTGTTTTTTACGATCAGTATTTATACTAATGTGCAAATGCACACACACAGCTTGTATAGTCCCTGTAGAGAAGTACTGCCAATAGAATAGGACTCTCTGGAGCTCTCTTGGAGCTGTGGATTCAGTGGAACTGTGTTTAATCCAATACTGCAATGAGTTGAGGGTGAGTTGTGGTGGTGATAATCCCATAATAAAGTTTAAATAGTTTAGCATAAACAGTGCATGATGTCGGGAAAGGGAGACTTACTTCAGCTGTTTGTAAAGAATTTCAAAAAATGTTTGATGTGTAAAATAATACTAATTTTACATGTGTTAAAGCCTTTAGTGTTTTTCTATTATTAAATATAACAGGCCAGATGTAACAGGACACACACCTCCCAAAAAGTTTTACTACTTTTGGCTCGTCAGCCAACAGAATATTTTCCCAACGTCCTGGGGATTATCAGGATGTTTGTTGGGAAATTTGAGTCGGTTTGGTCAACAGTGTTGTTCACCTTGGATTTCTCTCATGGATACCATTTTTATTCAGTCTTTCTTATTATTGAATCATTACCAAAGACTTTAACTGAAGCAAGTGAGGCCTACAGTTCTATAAATGTTTTTTTGGGCTCTTTTTTGACCTCCTGGATAAGGTGTCCATGCCCTTTGGGAAAGATTTTGGTAGGCCAGTAACTCCTGGGAAGGTTCTTCATGTTTTCTCCATTTGTGAATTAGATATGACTTTGTAACCTTTTCCACACTGATGGTTTTAGTCAAATTACACATTTTAATAGACATCATGAAAACAATGTGTTGTTCAGATATAACCAACCTGAAGCTGAACTTTATCTGCTACCACTGTGTTCATGTTTAAAGATCAACTCCACACTGTTTGAGGAGAGTGTGGTGATTTAGTCAGGATGCTGCTGCCTGGTGAGGTTTAAGCTTTGTAGTTTTGTAGCTTTAGGGCAAAACGAATAAAGAAATAAAATTCAGACACTAAATCTGTTTGTCTGATTGTGGAACAGTATGAGAGATTTGATTCTTCATTCAGCTGTTCCTTTACTGAATGTGTGTGTTATTGAGAGGAGTGATACCTGCAGTACCACTGGAACCAGCCGTAGGGGTCCTGAGGTTTTATCCAGCCGCTGCTCTCCCACATCTCCAAACTGCCTCCACACTTCACCTTATAGGTGTTCACCTCCTCTCTGTACACCGCTGAAGACACCTGCAGAAAAAAAACACTGTCTCTTATAGACAACACCATCTCTATACACCCATCAGCCATAACATTAAAACCACTGTCAGGTAAAGATAATAATATTGATTATCTGATTACAATGGCACATGTTAAGAGGTGGGAGCTACATAATAATAAATTATATTGACCTCAATCATTTTTGCTCTAACATATTACATGTAATATATAGTGTTTATTTAATTAGGAGGGCAAATTAATGTTAACAAACCTGCGAACTTTGCTTTGTTTTGTTTGTTCTACTTTTTTATTTAAGATTGCTTTATAAAAGTGTGTAATAGCATTATTACACACCTACAGCATTACATCACTGGTAAAAACTGGTCTTAAAATGAGGATTAAACAGTATTATGATCGTAAGATCGCTGGTTCGAATCCCGTTCATGTAGCTTGCCATCAGTTGCCGGACCCCAGAGAGAGCACAGTTGGCCTTGCTCTCTCTGGGTGGGTAGATGGCACTCTCTCCCCACAATACTCCAAAGTCTTTCAGCACAAGGCATCTGTGAGCTGATGTATCAGAACCGAGTGGCTGCATTTTTCTCAGAGCGCGCTGTGATGCTACTCAGCAATGCTGCATCAGCAGCAGTCTGAAAAGAGGTGGTGGCAGAATTTACATGTATCGGAGGAGGCATGTGCTAGTCTTCACCCTTCTGGTGTTGAGGCATTAATAGTGATAGGGGAGTCCTAATGAGTGGGTTGGGTTATTGGCCTTGTAGAGCACCATACAAGGGTCACATAGTGAATCTGCAGGCATTTCCTACTTTATAGGCTGACATTTATCTCTCTCTTGACATTAATCTCATCTTATAGGCAATGCTAAAATCAATGCAACATTTTTATTTCTGTTTGAGTTGCACAAACCCATTATACAGGAATACGTTTGTTTTTTCCGCACGACTTTGCTTTGACCTCACTAAACTTGCAGCTGCATCTGCCTGTCTGAATGGCTCAGATGTTCTATGCCCATGTAACTGGTAATAAAAAAGGTAATAAACTGGCTCTTTGCAAGTGCCAGGTCTTATGGCTGGTATCACACAGCAGGTGACAGTGACCACAATGACGTAGCCGAGCAGCTGTACTGCATAACCTCATCCCTGATATCAAGAACTCTCTGAATAGTTCAAACAGGCCAAAAATCTCATTTACACAATTGTTCCCTTACTCCCAAAGCCATCACTCACCCAAAACACATTTGATGATAGTAGTACACATACTGGCGCGACGAGCAATAGAAGTTAATGTGCAGCACACTTGGGCTAGTGGGCTTTTTCTGTTAACCCAATATATATTTAGTTTACTGGTTTAACAATCTCATCTTGACAGATTTCCTGCTTGCAGGATCGGAAAACCAACACAGTTCATAAAGAATGTGGCAAGTAATTTCAGTCTCCAGATTCGGCTTTCAGAACCAAATTAGAATGCCCAGGAGCCGCCGCCTGTCCAAGCAAAGATGCTAAACCTAGTGACAACTGCCTGCGCAGTGATTTCCCTTGATGTGATTGATTACACACAAGAGAGCACCCAGTATTACATGGACTAGGAAGATGATTTGAGTTCAGACTAGGCTTCAGCAGGCAGGAGTGTTGTTAGCATTTGCTTTCAGATTTGCTGGAAAAAAACACTTGTTGGACCGCATGGTTTCTCTTCAAGACTTTACAAACACTTAATCTATAAGCCTGTTATGAATAACTATATATACTAATGAAAATAAAATAATGATAAAATTATCCTATATTAATTTTAAACTTACTATAATTGGATAATGAAAATTAGAAAAATATATAATTATGATGTAACATCGTTTTATAAATGCAGCAATAACAGAGTTATCCCTCTAGAAGCAAGTTTGCGGATCACTAATTTACACCGACATGCCAAAAGTCATTTAACAGGAAGTAGTAGCAATGTCCCACATAAGACAAGGAATGCTGCACCGCCTGAATGTGGACATAATTCTGCCAGAGTCACTGTCAGACTCTGGACAATTACAGTGGCTTACAAATGTATTTTATTGAAATTTTAGGTGATAGACCAACAGAAAGTAGCACAGAAGTGGAGCAAAAGGTTTACAAAATTTCAACTTCAACTTTGGTCTCATCTGACCACCTTCTGACACGTTTGCTGTGTCCTCTACTTGGCTTGTGGCAAACTACACGTCTTATATCTTTTATATTTTCAATAATGTTTTTCTTCTTGACACTTTTCCATAAAGGCCAGATTTGTGGAGTGCACAACTTATAGTTGTTCTGTGGACAGATTCCCCACCTGAGCTGTGGATTTCAGCAGCTCCTCCAAAGTGACAATAGGCCTCTTGGCTGCTTCTCTGACCAGTGTTCACCTTGCACAATCTATCAGTTGGGTGGACGGCCCAGCGTTTGTAGGTGTGCAGTTGTAGAACCCGTTTTCAATTTTTTGGATGATGGATTGAACAGTGCTTCTTGGGATGCTTAAAGCTCTGCTTTAAAGTTCTCCACAACTTTATCTCTGACCTGTCTGGTGAGTTTCTTGGACTTTTTGATAATGTTTGTTCACTAGTGTTCACTAACAAAACACAGTCCTTTACAGAACGGCTGTACTTGTAATGAGAATAAACTACACACAGCTGGACTCTAATCATTACATAATCTAATCATTTTATATTCATATTTGATACAAATTTTTAAAACCATGTATCGTTTTTCTTCCACTTTACGATTATGTGCAACTTTGTGTTGGTCTATCACTTTTTAAATCTCAATAAAATACACTTAAGTTCGTGGCTGTAAGATGGCAAATGTGAAAAAGTTCAAGAGGTATGAATACTTTTGCAAGCCACTGTATATACAGAAGGTGCCGGTTACCATCGTTACCACCTACTGTGCTCCCTAGTCCTATGCATCTGGCACTCACTATGAGGTCTAACACAAGACTCCTTGCCATGAGCACAGTGGTAAGTGTTCAACCTCACTCACATTTTGTACAGGTGTGGGCATTCCCAAGCTGTCCACTGAGGTAACACCCTTCAAGATTAATTTACGTGTCTCATGATTTTTGGCATGTTGGTGTAGAAGTATCAGGAGTCCTCTTGAAACTGTTTACTGTATTACTTGTTTTGCTTTTGTATGTTTTAATAGGTAATATAGCATAGCTCATGCATCCATTCTTATACAAGTTTCTCAAATTCAGCTAACTGGTTTTAGACGTTCGGACCCTGAAGGACATTTGATGAGCATCAGAACCGTTCATGGATGCATTAATAACCATGGCAACCCTTTGGGGGCTGTCGCCATAGCAGCGGCAAAACAGGATCCAGTGAAGGGAAGCACATTCCTCCCTCGCTAATGAGCAGAATCTCATTCGTCCCTTCAATAAACTTATAATGACAGCATAGCTGGCAGGGATCAAACCCAGCTTCTGCTGATGCGATATGATACCTGCTCCTAAAGCCGGTGTGCGAGTTTGTTTGCATTCAAGTGAGAGCTTTTTACCACAATGGCTCACGCACACTACCCTGCCCCGCATGTTGTAGAGTCTTCCCGCTTCAGCACACCCACTCGTCCTTTAGGAAAGGTGCATCGGAGCAGTGACTTTCAAACGATAGGCTGCATCTAACTACTGGGTTGCACTGGAGGTCTGAGTAGGTCGAGAGGCATTTTGGCATTTTTCTGAGGATAGAGTGAAATGAAGCAGGCTTTATATCAGAAGTGGACCTGTCCTTTCTGTACCACACTTGCATCTCTTGTTTTAAATTCATGTGATCTTTTACACAGACACACATGTGAAAGACTAAGCAAGGGACATGAAGTTGAGCCACTTACTACTGTGTCATAAAATAATAAAATAAACAAAACAAGCAAAGTAGCCCCTAAAGTAGCAGTGTAAGCACTTTTACACCATCTTGTGACAAAACTCAGTCTCTAATCCAGTGTTTCTCAATCTTGGTCCTAGGCCACTGCAAGTAGAAGTGATCCAAAATTGATGTTCTCATTAAATATTAGGTTTTTTCAGGCTGTTCACATGTTACCAATATCTCACATGTCTCTGAACAGTTTGAGCAAAAAAAAAAAAAAAAAAAAAAAAAAAAAAAAAAAGCATCATGAAGTTTCAGGTAGTTCTGGTTGGTGTGATGCAGTGGATAACACCAGCCCCTGCCAGGGAAATACCACATAATATGGGAGACTACGGTTCAATTCCCAGTCTGGGTAACTATGATGCACTACACCAATAAAAGTCCTTGGGCAAGACTCCTAACACTACATTGGCCCACCTCTGTAATATAATTAACCTTTCAAGTCACTCTGGATAGGAGAATCAGCTAAATGCCATAAATGTAAATGTAAATGTAGTTCCAGTGTCTGACAGCTGGACTTATCAATAAAACTGTTTTCAAACTTACTGTAAAAAGGGCATGTTATTCAGCCAAAGATTCTTCTTCGTCAGTGCTCTTTGTTTCTTTAAAATTTGTTTTAAAATGGTGTAGTTTTTTTTGATGGTGCACACAAATCCTGTGGCTACATTCATCCATTTTTTTTAGAAACACTGAAAGGTTGCGACATGTATTATAAGTATTCTAATATAACTGGAACAAAGATTTATGAGGTCTATTTAGACTGAATCACATTAAAATTAATCAGATATGTATCAGAATTGTGGCCAAATTAATTGTGGCCTTGGAATTAAAACTTGTCACATAAGATGTAAAAGCTCAGAGTTTGGGTACTTCCTTTATCTGGTGTGCGAGCATAGCCTTAGCACTTTCCCTCCACCCAACACACCCAATTCAACTAATCTGCTGATTAACATGCCTGTGGTGCACGGTGATTAAAACAGGGAATTCTCTAAAATGTGACACAACACCTGTAATTATTTAAATATTTGCCTAACACACAACTGCATGGCCAGTTTTGCAGCAGTCCAGGGTTTTTTCTTTGCTCAATGAGCTTATATTCATCCTAAAAGAGTCTGTTGTGTTTTTGCAAGAGCTTTTCTCTCACATCACATGTCTTCACATACTTACATCACATGCATAGCCTGTGAAAGAGAATACTTGGTATCATAAATTGAACAAACAAACAAGCACACATTCAACTGTTGTCTATGACAGGTTCATTATTACAGTGACTGCTCTGATCTCCAGTTCTTTGGCAAAACAAAACAAACTATTTTTGTGGACAGACTAAATATTCTAAATATTGCGTACAGTGAAATTTAATTTAGAGAATATTTTTGAAGAAAAAATGGATTTCACTAGTATGTAGGTGCACTACTCCAGAAAATCTCACATATCACAACTAATATAACAGATAAGACATTTTATGACTAGCTATTAAAACAAGCAGCCAAGCCATCAGTACTCTGCATTTTGTGTGCACCTGTGATGCAGTGAAATACGGTACAACTGTAACAGCTGAATACCAAATAAGCCTGTAAGCATGCTAACACAGCTTTGTGTGGCACTGTTGTTTAAAAATAACAGATCCAGCCACAACAGTTTTCAGACAATTTTAAGTGTTATACTCACTGTCACTTAGCTGTACACTTACAGCCAAAGTTTTAATATTGTTTATTTCCACAATATTCCACAGGACTAAAATTACCGGAGGACCACAGAGTTCTGCGAAAAACAGCAGCTAAATCAGCCTGTAATTATCTCAGAGGACATCTGAGAAAAACACATACATGGCTGTTCCGGATGGGAATAAAATCGCAGAGGACCCCCATAAAAGAGTTTACCCCAGAAATTACCCCCTGAGAAAATAATCCTGTACAGTTATGGCTTATGAATCACAGTGATTAGAGATACTCTATTGAAAGAGATATGCTCTGTAGGACTAGGCTTAATCTTATCTGGGACACAAACCCATAACTTTTGTATTAGCAGTATACAGACAATAAAGCCTCGTATTCTTATCACAGAAAAAAAACACAGAGCAAGCGATGGTATGTATTGACAGTAATCGGATCCAGTCCAAATGTTATGATCCAGGTCCATTTTCAGCTCACGAGAGACTGTTTACAGTTTTATGTGGGAAATGTCTTTTGGCAGAAGCAGCTGTGTGGCTGCTGGGCTGAAAATGTGATGAATACGAAGATATGCCTTTTGTGACAGTGTGTAAACATGGAGGAGAGGCTAGAGAATACAGGATTTCTTTGATTTTGCAGATCAAAATGATCACAACACAGTGCTGTTTTAGCATCCTGAAAGTAAGTGTTGTTTCTATTGTGCACCCAGCTGTTTGCAAAACATGCCCATGGTTGATTACTTTTATTATAGTACTTGAAAAGCACTATAATGTTATTCCTTACACTTCTTACTTTTTATTATTATACTGCTTGAAAAGCACTATATATATATTTTTTTTTCACTTCTTATTTTTATGATTATCATACTGCTTGAAAAGCATTTATTTGTATTCTTTACAATTCTTATTTTTATTATTATACAGCTTGAAAAGCACTACATTAATATTTCTCAAACTTTATGCTTTTTATTATTATTATACTGCTTGAAACGCACTATACTGCTATTCCTTAAACCATATCTTAACTATTGTTCTTCTTCTTCAGGTAAAGGTCAGAGGTCTGATGGATGTCAGTACACAACCAAATTCCTTATTGGGAAGGCATTTCAACTTTGTCGGGCAGTTATCTAACTGACCAGCCTCCCATCTCTTTGAACTGGAAGAGACAAAAATACTTTAAAACGAAAGCCAGATTACTGTTTTATAAGCATATTTTAAATCAATGTCAAAATTCTAAGTTTGTGGTGTTTTGTACAATAATGCACAAAAAATATATATATTTAATGCACTTGTGCAGATCTCTTCGCCTATGAGCCTTCCGACCCTCCTTTGCTCTCGGCACAACCAGCAAGCTCATTGGCTCTTTTTGTAAAAGAGCACTACAGTAAACACATGCTTGGTTTAGCGTTACAAGATCTGCTGTTCAATGTTTCAGCCAGTGACTGGTCTCCTCCTCTTACACAACTCAGCAATCAAACTCTTTCTGATTAAAAAAAAAAGTTATGTTTGTGGTACAAATAAGTCTTTAGGATAAATCTGAAGAAATATCTGTCCAGATGACATTGCTATGGAAACACGAGAAGATGACTAAAAGCATGTTCGACTCGAGTCTGCTGAACTACATAAAAAGTCCATGTTAAAATGTTACCCCGCATTAGTCTGCGGTCTGCAGCCCACTCTTCCTACTCAGTTCTGGCCCTGCAGGGCTTTAGTTCAGCACGGTTTGGTGAGTTCTCTGCTCAAACGCACCTGATTCAACTCATCAGTGAATCACTGTGTTCAGTAGGCGTGTTAGAGCAGCACAATCAGCAAACTTATCTGGCAGGAAAACACTGTTTACCTAAATCTATTGGAGCACAAAACAGAAATATAAAACACAAGAGCAGATTCCTCTCTGTATCGATCCCTGTTTTTTTTTTACGTCTTCTGTAACTCATGTTGGAAAACTGGATCATTTATGACTCTACCCTGTCCTTGGATCCACACATCGAAAGCATAACCAAGACAGCATAAAGTATATTGCAAATATTTGTCCTTTTATCTGTGGAGTTTGCTCAAGATTAATTCCACTACTTACACTCTTTGCTCTTCTGGTTCTTACCAGCTAATGGTTTTATGCTATGGACTCATGGATAATACGTGAGCAAACATACAATCTTGGTGGACCACAGCTTTGGAAAGGTCTTCTGTACGAGTTTTTTGCCTGTTCATCTTTATCTTTAATTATCTTTAAAATCCATCTTTTTAAGTTGACATTTGATTCAATCGTAATTTTATTTTGAAAAAGGTGTCAGAAAAAGTTGATATATTAAAGTATTTAGATTTTATGTTTTGCAGTACTGTATCGTTTCTTAAAGTCACATAATTATTTTGTATTACTAGATTACATGTACATTTTCACTTCAGGCAGAGGTTCAGTTAAAAGTTTGAAAGTGATGTTTGGAGAAAGAAAAACACTGCGTTCCAGCATAAGAACCTTATTCCATCTGTGAAACATGGTAGTGGTAGTATCACCCGTTTTGCTGCATCTTGGCTAGGATGACCTGCCTTTAAAAAAAAAGCACTGCCACAACAGAGCTGCTCATGCATTAAATCTACAGTGTCTAATAAACAGCTGGTGTTAATTTGAGTTTTGTAATTTCAGAATAAAGCTGGGTTAGGAGTATCTACCTGTTTATGGATGTCCAGTCCTTGGAGCCAGTCTTGAGGAAGTTCCTTATGCACATCCTTATAATGCTGCTCTGCAACACACACACACACACGCACACAGATTATAGTACAGGCTGAAGGGTGCGAGTCTTAATTTAAATGATTTTCTTTACGCCTCACTTTTCCTTAAGGGGAAATGCTCCACTGGTGTCACAACACATTATATTAATTTAACTCGAACTTAATTTGGGATTACGGTAGTTTACAACTTATTTATAACTTCTTTGATGTGCAGTGGGTAGAGGTGCACAATATATACAAAAATTAACTGTGGAATATTCTGATATGGACGTGAAACACAATAAAATAACACCCTAAATGTGTATTAGCTTCACTTGTTTTGGCACTTGGTTTAGCTGAACTTATTTTTTGTACCTTTGTACATTTTAAGTACTTTAGTGTGTGTGTTTACTGTGGACCTTAACCTCATTCTACCACCAGTACATTGTGAATACTGGTACAATTTATTGTACAGGCCTATTAGACAGTTATCTACACCAGACCGTAAACAACTAGAGAGTGCACAGTATTATTTACATTATTGTTATATATTAACAGTATTAAGATTTGAATGGGTGTATTCTGACAGTTATGCGACACAAGTAGGTCTGCACTCTGACTGTTTTTGCAGTAATTTATCAAGTAATGGATTAGACACTCCATTGTTTAACACTCTTATCTAGCAGTCAGGTTTTAAACACTAAATAAAATGAACCACTATACCTGCCAGCAATCTACTATTCATTAAAAAGAAATTCTGTGTTTTTGAGGTACTTCAGTATACCAATATGTTCTTACACCCCTACTGGAGCATCAATCAGACATTTATATTAAGAGAAAATAGGTGTGAAACTGCAGCTTACTGGTGATGCTGGAGTAGATGGGTCTGAAGTAGGTGCCCCCAAAACTGCCTGCCTGCAACACCTCTTTAGGACTCATATTGGGACAGAACTCTGGGTGATCTAAAAAAAAACAACAAAAAAAACAAGAAGACAACAGAATTGTAATTAACCATAAAAGCAGGTTATTAT
This sequence comes from Astyanax mexicanus, assembly GCF_023375975.1. Taxonomy (NCBI): domain Eukaryota; kingdom Metazoa; phylum Chordata; class Actinopteri; order Characiformes; family Acestrorhamphidae; genus Astyanax; species Astyanax mexicanus. The sequence continues at coordinate 34,182,564 of NC_064408.1, forward strand.
TTAAAATACACAGACAAGCCAAAAGTCATGTGATATGTAAATTGGGAATTGTAATTTGTGTAATTTGAAATCATGTAGTGTTATTACAGGGGACAGCTTGGGTAGGCCTACATCTGTGTATGTTGTGAGGTGTACTCTTGTGGGTCTGGCTAGCATGTTGAGGCCACGGGACATTCTGTTTTAGATGTTAGGTGGACATGTATCATTCCTTGATCAACAGTTACACATGTTTGCTGAGATTATGTCATAGAAGGCATTACCACTCACAGTGGACTAACTGTGTACACAGACATGCACCTTTGGCAGAAATAACATTTGATGCAGGAGGCCACACATATATCTTGCAGGTCAGTGCAGCATTCTTTAGATTCCATGGGATATGGCAAAAGTTGTGGGACGCAATACTAATTCCGTACATATGGCATATCATTCTATGGTACAGTTTATTGAAACAAGTGCAGAAACAAGCACACATAAGAGTGTCATACATTTAACATCGATAATGTTGTTAAACTTTACTAAGCAGCACTTCTGTTAAAAAAAAAGTATATTTCACCACCCACTGGAGTGGATGTGGATCAGTTGACATACCACCCCCGAGATACCGTTTGTAAATATGCTCTCAATGGTACAGCGGTAAGCTGTCCCCAGTATCCCAGGACAGACATGAGCTTTTTTTGAGGCTTTTTTTGGTTGATAAGAGTTTAGGGTCTAATTTAAAATGTGAATGCTAAGAAACTCAAAGCCAGACAGTCTTTATTACAGCTCCGTTAATGTAGATGAGAAGATGTTCCTGGTTTCTAACTCTTTGAAACCATGATGATCTCCTTGGTTTTCTGAGTGTTAAGTGCCAAGCTGTTGCTCCTCATCCCTGTAGGCCGTCTCATCGTCACCTCTGATCAGAACTATTAGCGTGGTACCAAAGAGCACAGAAAAGGACTCAGCACACAGCCTTGTGGCATGCCAGTGTTCAATGTGATGGTTGAGGAGAAGAGTTTGTCTACCTAAACAGACTGAGATTCAAAATCCAATTGCAGAGAGATGTGCTCTTACCAATCTGGTTAAGCCTAGAAATTAGCATGAAAGAGATTACTGTGTAAAATGCTAAATGCAGAAGTCCTCATGAGTACTTGTCAGTAGAAAAGGACATATTTATTTTATGACAATTTTAGGGCTCACGGTGGAAAAAATTCTTGATGCTCTGCTTGGGAGCTGCGAAAGGTGGGGGGTGCTACGTATGCAACACACTTTTAACACATAATTTGTTGGCCCCTGGGACCAGATATATAAAAAGCCTGTGTATAACTCTTATCATCTTTATTGGTCTAGGGGTATGCTTCCCTGGAATAGTGTATTTTGAGGAATTAATGGACAATATTTAGACACGAGACCAGTGATCAGTCCTTGCTTTTCACTAATCACTTACATGTCTACTTCAAAGTAAATTAGGATTTGATAAGTTTGATCCTCAAGAAGCGCTTTGCTGTGTAAAAACTCCTTCTCTGCCTAAATTTTTAACTAATTTTTAAACTCTAGGCTTTAAGTCATACTTGATGCATAGCGAAAGCCACAGCCATCCATATGGCTAAAATTGATGTGAAAAACAAAGACACGCTGTCGTGAAAGCTCTACATGTTGGTCAATTCCCACACATCAAAATTTGTCTAACTGCATGGGGGTACAGATGGAAGACTAGCCTAATAATTTGTTAATAATCTGACTAATAGCTCAATCGGGATAGAGCACGTCCGCGTAAACACCTCAATTGTCCAGATACAATACAATTTCTATCCGATCGAACGAGGTGGATAATCCTTTAAATAATGTTAAATAGAAGAATAATAGCCTTGTAAATACTTGTACTGAATTAGATCCCCAATCAGAATGTTTAAGTACGTATTGCGCATGTGCATGTGCAGCATGGCGGACGTTTACAAAGCTGAACATGAAGTACGTAAGCTCTTTGTTTAGCCCCTTCTTTAACAAGAAAATGTGAATTAGGTTGTCCCGAGTCCACCATAGCTAGTTATCCAGTTGCTGTTGCTCCTCTCACGCTGGCTGGTATCACATCATGTAAACATAGCCAATAAAAAAAATGGGCGCAGAAATCAGGAAGTGCAGACACCTTAGATTTGTGCCGCAATAGACACATAAAAATATATATGTCAGTTTCAAATGCTCCAACCATCACTGCACCTGTACCTCTATGAATTCTTTAAGTTGACATGGACATTAGGCTATGCCTCCACCAGAGGGCCGTACAGTGTCAAACGTTTCTAACAACAACAAATATGAAGACGATGAAGGAGCTTGTTATAACTACTTCTTACACTGATGCACGGCTGTAAACTGTGTGAAAATATTTCAACACAAGTTACTCTTCTGCCACCACAGATTCTTCTTCTTGGTGCACATATGGCAGTGGTCATATTTTACTTAAACTGTTGTCTACATTACCCTTACCATTTCCAGTGATACTGTTCCAATCTGTTTGTATTCATAAGTTTAGGGATTGGCAAAATAAATGCAGCATATGAACAGAAGGCTTTGTCCATACCAGTATGCAGATTTAATGCTGAACATACATGAGTCGTAATTTGGTATTGTCAAATAGGATTTTAATGGTTAGTAGTCCTGATGATTTATAATTTTATTTTTTGTATGAGTGGGCTTTAATATAGGTTTTTGAGTTACTGTACTGTTAGGAGTACATATAATATAAAACACTAAGGTTTTAAATGAAGGCTTTGATTACTAGTACTAGTACTAAATTACATAATATATGAGGGAATCAGACTTAATTAGCAGAAAAACAGCTGAAGAATGTAAACAGCAAACCTTAAAAAGAGATAAGTCAGCAACTTTAACACAGCTTCCTTACTAAAACAAAATATTTTAAATAGTTTAAGCCATTTATAGTTGAAACCATTAGAAGCGTTACAGTATTAAAATCAGGCACAATTAACTTCTTTCTCCAGTTCACAAATACATTCAGTTCAATGTACATTAATATTATCTTTCAAGCCACAGTATTAATATATTTAAACAGGGAATAGTTACTGTTCACCTCGTATCCTCAAGTTTTAGGGAGTTTTATCACTTGCTGAATAAATGATTCTGTACTCAGAACTGTTTCTGGTCTCATCTGTAGGATAAAGTGCTGTTCTCAGGCAGGATGGAGCGAGGAACGAGGGTTTAGGCTCCATAGAGCTAAGCTACTATCAACCCAGTTAGTTTGCTATGCTTACTGGCTAGCATTAGCTAGTGAACTTCTTTGGCAGTGCTGTTTACAGTGCTCCACAGCACCTTTAGCAGTATGGCAGTATGAGAAAAATGCATTCCTGCAGTTCTAATTTCCCCTACAATATAACCGTATGAACCAGTATATAGCCCAGCACTAATTGTTAGCATAAACAAATGAATCCTTGTAAAATGCAGTGTGGACTAAGGTCTGAGTGTATGAAATGAATACTCATAAAAGCATAAAGTATGACACATACCTTCAAAAACAAGTTGTCCTTTTTTGTTTCTTTTCACTTCTGAGAAACTGCTGGATTCGTCACACTGCTCTCTGTTGTCATTCTTGTCGGTCTTGTGCACAGAGCCTGGTTTCTTTCTAGCCGTTTCTGTCAATGCTTTCTTCCCTCCAGTTGACTGAGATACACCTCTTGGTCTGCTAGCTAAGATAAAAATCAACAATAGAACATTTTTAATTAATGGGCAGATTCTAATTTACATAACCCTGAAAAACAAATTGGTTGGTGTGAGAACTATGTGAGAACATTGTGTAACAATTTCAAAGCCAAGTCCTACATCCAGACTGCAGAGACTCTTTTAACTTTGTTTTGGTGAAGAAGAGCCTTTAAAGAACATCACAGTGACAAAAGTCATTATCAGTTACATATTCAGGACCTAGAGACCGCCTTCAGAGAGATACTTTGTTCTGCCATCTTAGCATGATGTTCATGATGACACTTTTTTGGAACTTTGAGGAGGCTTTCATGTGGAATCAAACAGAGTAGAAGCAAAACAGCGCAGCTATCGATTTTCATCTTGGCCTGTTAAATCTGGCAAAAGGTTGCCAAACTCCACACACTTCTCTTTATCTTGTTCTCTCCCTCATTAACTTTTAGAGAGGCTACAGATTTTCATGAAAAAGTCTTGAGTCCTGTATGAGCCCAACAGAGCAGCCAGTCAAGTCCACCTGCAGCATTATTGACAAAGTCTCAAAACAGCAGAGCCTCAGTTTGAGTGGAAATTAGCCACATAGCTAACAAGCTGTCAAAGATAGTTAGCCAACTAAAAGTATGGTTTCAGTATCAAGTAAAAAAAACTTAGGCTGGGAAAGTTTTAGTTCCAGGCACAACTTAGCAGTTTAGCTAACAAGTTAGTAAAGTTACAGCATTTTTCGGACACTTACAAGGTTATTCCTGTTACAGAGGTAGGTCACCATAGTTTCAGAAGTCTTGCCCAAGGACACATTTTGGTGTAGCACAGCATAGTCATCCAGACCAGGAATTGAACTCCAGTCTCCCACATGATAGGGTAGCTCAATGGCAAGTAGTGGTGTTATCCACAGTGCCACACAAACCACCATTATTAGCTACTTTGGTAAACAATTAGGCTATGCTTGTGCAGGAACTAAGACAGCTAATACACTACATAAGTACCTAAATTTTAAACTTTGCATCCGGCTGCTTGAGCAGTGTGGCTCAAAAAAATGAAACAATAATGACCGATAATTGTCAGATTTCTTTTTTTATTAAGTTAGCTAACCCTATATTCACAGAGACTCCTAAGCCTCCTAAAATTAGTATTTTTCCTCCCAATAAAAATAATTAATGCCATAGACGGTAAAAATATCCACTAAGACCCACTTGGTGTGTTTTATGTGTAAAATCTATGTCACAATTTCTCCTTCACTCATTTACCTTAAACTTTCTCTCACCATCATTTACTCACTGTCCTTTTATCAATCATGCTTCCTTTTCGCTCTCTCCCTCACAAATCTGGTCCACATTTTAGTTTTTTTTTGTAGTCCACATAAAATTGACACTTGAAATGACAGTCCAGATGTTGTTGCTTGAAACTGTATACAAGATCTAGTTAATTAGTTATTATTAGTTAAACTAGTGGTTTGTAATAGTAAATGACAGGTGTCGTCCATGTTCAGGCCATTTTCATGTTACTTATCATGGATACTTTAAATCGTTTCCTTACTTCCTAATTCATTTCCTTCTAGTTAGTTTTAACTTATGGATTATGTTTTATTTTACGTCTTACATTATTTTTTACATTTTACACAAACACTATCCTTTCTGTAACGCTGGAGTTATTTTCTTCATTTTTTCTTCTGATTTTTGTTCTAATTATCCGTTCCACCTTAAATGGTGCACGTTTTCACAGCGGCGGCTGCAAACGTTTGAATGTAACTGTGCACCATTTAAAGGTGGAACGGATAATTCGAACCAAAATATGAAGAATCAGTAAATAACTTCAGCGTTACAGAAAGGATAATGTTTATGTAAATCAGATTCAGCGCTCTTCCGGTTAATCTACAGTGTGTTTAATGAATTGCTTTATTCATTAATATGTTTTTAAAACCGCTTTGAGCTCACATTATTTTTAACTTACCGCCTCGTTTCTCTATATTTTTCTCTTCTTTAGCTTCAGTTTTACGTTTCTTTCCCGCAGCGCTTTCAGTGTCTCCCTCGCTGGACTTCCTTCTAGCTTTCCTACCGGCCTTTTCCATCTTTTATCGCTTTACACGGCTCCTGAAACTACATTAATAATTTATAGCGCAGCAGATGAGACTCGAGGCTGCCTGTTATGAACTCTCTCAGCTGAGGATCGACTGAAATAAAGGTAAATCTCAGTTTAATAAAAGCTCTTCATATGACAACTTTGAAATTTACACAACCGCCTAAAAGGGCAGAGCGTCTGGGCGCATGCGCAGACCGCTACTACGCCCACCGCTGTAGTAGTAAACAGTAGTAGTAGTTTTTTTTTTTTTTTACTTTGCATAACCGTACATTCACATAGCACAGAAACAATCTAGGGCGTCCAAGATAAAAAAAAAACACAAGCAGTGACAACACATTCACACTTTCCGCGAATTATATCATTACTTTAACCATACCTGTCAAGTTTTAGATTTAAAAATAAGGGATATTTTCCTCTGTCCGCTTAAAGCCGTCCCACCAGCCCAACGAAGGTTCAGTATCTCTTACATTTTAAAACAGGTTTACAAAAAATCTAAAATAACCACATGTGAACCACTTACACACTACAATTAGATTATCAGAATCTGAACATGTTGTGGACATTCCTACATATGTCATTCTTTTAATACAGCCAAATTAAAAACCATTTTCTATATCTTTTTTTTTATTTAAGATTTCATGTCTTTTTTGTAATAAATGCACTCTTTTATATGATATATTTTTTATTTATTTAATGGATTTATAATTGAACAAAGAGTGCACAAATTCTGCAAAATGGTTGGTTACCTAAAAATGGTATTATGAGCTTTTACTAAAAGGACTAGTCCTAAGGGGCCTACACAATACATTTTAATTAATACTTCTTCCTTTTGATCACTCCACCCCTGGTCAGTTCAGTTAATGTCGGTCCTCTCCACATTTCTAGTTAAACTGAGTCACAAGCTGTAATTTTTTTTATTTTAAAAGGTTTAATCTGTGTGTTTTATTTCGGAGTATTTTTAAGCAGCTATCAGAAAAATCTCATCACAGTTTCCATGATTAGACTACCGTTACCTTTCTTTTAGAAAAATCGCTGCATGTATGTTTTAACATCAGCAGCTCCGACTAGCTGCCTGAACTCACAGCGAGGAGGGCGGGGCTTCCCCACACTGACCCTCCTTGCAAGCTGATTGGCTGTTTCTCCTGAAAGGCGGGACTTTCTCCTTGAACCGGCTCCACGATTGGTTAAGAGACACAGCGCGGTCAGTGCCCTGTATCCTCAATAATATATATATTTTTATTTTAATAAAATACGGGAAATTTACGGGAAAATACTAATACGGGAGGACGGCGGGAAAGAGGAGTAAAATACGGTAGTTTCCCGGCCAAAACGGGAGACTTGACAGGTATGACTTTAACCATATATATTTTTTATTGTTTTGTTTACGAAGTGACCTAATTAAATACTTGATTTTAATTTTAATTTAAATTTACTTTTCAGTCCCTTTAAGTTGTAAATGATCAGATGCATTGTAAATGAGGGTTACACTCAATGTTTTAATGAAAAAAAAATAAAGGTTAATTGAACTTGGCTTTTTTATTACTACAACCTTTAAAAGATTCAATAAATATAGAAAGCATGGATGATATTTATCAACATTTAATTTACGAAATTAATATTTCCTAAATAGGAACATCACATTCAAAATAAAGTTTATAGTGGAGACAATTAAAAATCAACAATTACATCTTTATGTTACACCTTATGTAACTAGCTTTATCAGAAGAAAAATTGTATACATCTTTCCAAAATAAATTGTTGAAAAACAAAATACATTTTTTAATTATTTTTTTCTAAATCTTTTGTGCAGAATGAACAGTTCTGTTCTATATCTGTAAACAGTAATAGTAGTTGTATAGTAGTAGTATTTTCATATGCTCATATGAGAAGCTCATATGTATTAATTCAGGTTTCAAAATTAGCATAGCATGTTTTTTTTACTGCAACTGTCAAAGTTATGTTCTATTTTTAGAGATACTATCAGCAAACATAGAAATTTAACATCTCATTGAAGAGCGTACTAGCATCTAAACATGTCTGTCTCAGATTTATGTCTATTTTCACATTGCTGCAAAATATATCAATATAATACAACATACTAAACATAATAGTTATTTTTAAATGTGCCATAAAATTAATTTATTTATTTACTCAAATTCATGAGTGTATCATGAAGCGTCTGTTTTCCCCTCATTTTTGCCCTTCCTGGTCCTTTGGTCTGTCATGTGACCTGTAACAGAACCTGTGGTCCTGTTTTGTTTTAGTCTTTGTCTCCTCCTTAACATGGGTGTCATTTAAGCTCAGTTTAAAAGTTTAATTTTAACCTGCTTTATCTATTCACTGTGTTTGCTTCATTATAATAAAGAATTTATTCACTTCAACTTCAACTTTTTTCCAACTTTAATGAAAATACTAGCTTCACCATGGTTAACAGTTAGTGTTTTTGGGGGTTTAATGTCTCATCTTTACTCATTTGCCTCATCTTACCATTTTTTTTTTACCACCGTTTTTCAGAATATGGTTAATCATAGAGTGAATAAGGGGAATTAGGACATTTCTGGAGATTTCTCGTCATTAATGGAACAAACTAATCAAACAAATAATCAATAAGCAATCAATAATCAAAATCTCTAATACTGAAGATGTTCATTTTGATTTTGTGGTTTCACACCTATGGCTTAACAAACAATGTTTTTGATAGTTTCCTTGTATAGCTAAACTGTCCCATTTGACCCTGTTCCCCAGTCACCCTTAATTCACCCTACAATTGTTTAAATAATACAATTTGTTCAGAAACAGATTCAAGAGACATTTCTGTTTCTACACTTTACAAATCACCAATCATTCTTTTCAGATCTTTACTGAGTTCCTTGGATTTTTCCATTGTATTGTTTGCTGGTCAATCCAAAGATCACTATCAAACAAACTCTTTTTATGTGGACCAAGAGAAGCTAACAGTTTTTAATAGGCATTTAGCTTGCTTGGGTAAAAAGGTTTTGGACATTTCTATATTAATTCCATGAATTATTAATAAAAGTAGATGTTTTCAACCCTGTAAACATCAACCCTGTGTTAATTAAAATACATTTTGCACCAATTTTGATTTATTGTATTCACTATGTACTTTTTACACTCATTCTGCTCAATGTCATGATATGTTGAGTGTATGCAAATTTCTATTATTTGTATTTGTATTATTTTATTATGTGTATTATTTGGTCCTTATTACATTGTGTTGTTTTAATTGGTGAAGTAATTTTAATTGTCATTGTGAATTAAATGTTCTATATTAATACATTGCCTTTCTTATATAAACACATTAGGGTGGAAAGTACTTCTGTTTTACTTCTGTTTCTGTTTTTCTCATAGTACATTCTGAAATTAAGAAAATACTGCTCATATTGACTTCAGTCACGTGTAATCTGCGAATATTGTGGATCTGCTAGAAGATAAAGTTGAAAAAAAAGTCAAACAGCGTCAATAATTTAAGCTAAATGGCTTGGCTGTGGGCAAGTGAAGTTGAACTTGAGCGCATGAGACCTGACCTAGAGCTGAGAGTAAATGACAGCAGCCTGAGCTGCAGCAGAAATATGATTCCTTATATCCTCTATTTACTGCTTTTATATTTTCAGTTAATATTTCAAAACCAGCGTATATACCATGATTGAAAAAAATACTATTTGTAAAGCTTTTGAGAGTTTATAGTCTTTTCTTCACCAGTCTGTTAATAAAACTACTTGAAATAATGCCTTATTTCTTTTTTAGGCCACTTACAAAGTAAGGTCATTCTGTCATTTAACTTTAGACTCCAGTTTTTCTACTTTACACTGATTTAAAGGTTAACATGTCTGAAGAGAAATTGCTAAATAAGTGAACTATACTGAATATAGGTCTCATCTTTCATAATCTTGCAACCTATTCCATTTTATTTAGGATTTCAAAATGTGCCATATTTACCCAAATAGCAAATTTTTATATGCAGTCCCTGAGTAGGCTGATGTTAAGAGAAACACAAAGAACATAGTTATAAAACACAATTTAAATAATCAATACAGCACACACAAATTAGATAAATATACAGTAATATAGAACATGTAATGACATCATGCTGACAAAGCTGTGTGCTCAATAACCATTTTTCTTTTCAGTTTTTTAGAGAATAAACCTTAGTTGTAAACCTTTTTACTTTAGCTGCAAGGTCATGTGATGCACAGAAGGAAAGAACAGACTTTTTAATAATACAGTGTGATTACTAACACTAAGATAAATAAGTACAGATTTGTGCTTAAAAGAGTTCAAAGCTTGTCGCCGGGGTGTTTTTCTTTTTTCTTTTTTTTTACCAGTTACCAGTTATATATATATTGTTTATTAGTACAATGATACACATTATCGAATATACCTTTTGGCTGGTTAAATGGTACAAATCTGTACTTCCTGCTGTTAGGAAAAACTTTGTACTTCAGAGGGAACATCTGACCCTGTAAAGACCAATATTATACATTATATACCTTTATATATACCTTTTAGGGTACAATTATTAAGCATACCTTTGAGTACAAGAAAATACCTCTGTTTTTTTGTGTGTGTATAATAAAAGAGCCAGAGAGCAGTGAGCACTGTGCAGCCTGTCGTTTATTATTTGAATGCATATAGAAAACTGTATCATCTGCATATATGACAAGTTAGACCGAGGTGACAGATATTTGGAATGTCTTTAACATATAAATTGAGCAGCAACAGGCCTTATATTTATTCCTGGGGAACACCAACTTCGTGATTCAAGTATCTATATGTTGAATTAAAAATTTATACACATTGTTTTTTTTATTTAAATAAAACTTCAATAAATATGAATTATAATATCAATTTAATTGCTAATGGTGAGATGTAAAAAGTTATCAATTGATTTAGCTACATTTTGTGATTTGCTATGTCAGACACTCTTCATAAATCAAGGAAAACTGCAGCAACACTTTAATATTTTCTAAAAAGAAGCACTTTTCAGTTTCAGGGGAATAAATAGAGCCTCCTCAAACTAAACTGTCAAGGATGGAGTGTCACTTGGCTATTGTTAATATATGAAGCCAGCTGTTCAGCTGCACATTTTTCTGTGACTTAAGACAGAACAGGGAGGATTCTCATGTGCAGATAGTTGTTAACATCCGCTTAATTTTCTAGATTTGTGTAAAGATATAATTACACCATGCTTCCAGATGGCAGGGAAAAATCGATATTCGTATGACTGATTAATAACACATTAATAATGGGCTTACGAAAATGTTTTGAGAAAGAAAGAAATAAAGAAATCTTTCCATGCCACCAGAATCTAAAGCAGTACAGTCCAGACTATGAAATATGATTTGTTTAGGTATTATGAAATGTACTAAAGACTTTGGCTTTATGGAATTCCTTTATCAACAGTTTAAATTTGAATATTTTAAACCAGGCTATGGATGGAGGAACCACTTTAGAACACTTACACGGGCCAGTGCATATTGCCACATAATGCATTTGTGTTTATCAGCAGCAGCACTGAAGAATAATCAGTAATTAAATCTCAAAAGCAGGAGATATGACTGCAGCTCTGTAGTTCAGTAGAAGCAATTGTATAATGCATATTTATGGGTCTTGTTGGAAGAAGTGAGCAACATCAAAATTTCATTACACGAGTGAACCGAAGGGATTGCGCATGACTCTGCAGGATTTTACAGCATTCCAGTAAAAACAGTTAATGTCTGGTTAACAGCGTTTAATGTGGGCTGAGACAGGTTGACATTTCTTAAACAGAAGCAATGCTTAATTGGGGTCATTTGGGGATCTGTAAATCTGTACAACACGATGTTGTTTTTAATCATTTTTGGGATGTTAAAGGACTGCACCAATTAGTGAAATGCTGAAGGGCATAACTTTGATCTGCTGTGCCTTGAACATTAAGCTGAGGGAGCTGTCTTTGGTCAAGGGCAAACGGTACATGAAAAAATGAAACAGCAGCAATTACAACTGATAAACTGATGAACTAATGAAGATCATGTAAAATATGCCAACTTTAATGGGATTTGAATAATTTACTTATATTAGAGACAGGGCTGGCACAATAGCACTTTTCATGTCTGAAACTGATACTGTAACCTTGACTATCTGCTGATACAGATATTAATTAGATACCAGATCTTTTATCTCCCTTCTCTGAAACTAAACTTTTAATTATACATTCGTCTGAATGTACTTTGCTCAACACAACCATCTATGTAACATAATGCTCCACCTGTGAATTATTATTATTTTTTAAACTATTTAGAAACAAGTTCCAAATATTTTCTTGAACAATGCGTAATGTATAATCATCCTTCTGAGATCTCCTTGGTTGATCTTCTAGAGTACCCTGATTTTTTCTTATTATACAATGTGTGCTGTTTAATGTAGACACAGGAAAGATACCAGTCAATCATGAACACTACACAAAAAATCTGCCCTTTGGAATACTCTTACTCCCTGTAAGTTCATTTTCAGGAGTATAGTCTGAACTCTTTTGGGAGTTGAAGCACTTATCCCATCTAGATTGTAATTACCTCATGGAATTGGGGAATATTCACTCAATACAAAACATTTAAGCATTTGTTTCCTGTGTGAAGGACTTTAGGTTAATATTACAATGGTTTTTATAACTCTCAATTTTACTTACTTTGTATTTTAATCTGAACTCATTTGCACAGAGAAAAAAATGCTTAAAAGTTTACGTATTGAGTAAATATTCCCCATTACATAGGAACCCGATTACATCAACCACAAAGTTATTTTATTGCAGTTCTCAGCCAGCATGAAGTCACACTTTTCATTAAATAAAATGGTGACTTGTTCTTATGGCCTACAACATTGTGGTCAGGCAACTAACTAAGTAAATAAAACTGTAATAAAAAAGATTTTTTTTTTAAGTCAAACAAGTGCTGGATGTTAATCTACACAGATTTTTCTCCTAAAAACTTTATTTGGGTGAGTAAAGCTGTTACAGTTGTTCACAGTAAGCTTAGATTCCCAAATTTCTTCAGCATTAGCCGGGGTTAGGAGCAGGCTACAGGCCGATAATACTCACCTCTGAACAGGGAGGAAAAAGAGAGCAGAATTAGTGGGTAATGCTAATGCTGCTCCAGCCCCGGTGCTGGAGAACTAAACTGAAACTCCTGAATAATGCTGCACTTTGGCAGGGTGTCACAGTTTAGCTCATGTCTGTCATGTTTCTCCCTCATTTGGTCTCGTGTGCTCCGCCTCTGACCCTGTGCCAGCGGCTCCGGCCGCCTCTGACCCTGTGCCCGCGGCTCCGGCCGCCTCTGACCCTGTGCCCGCGGCTCCGGCCACCCCTGTGCCTGCTCCCAGAACTAAGCACACCCCCAGGTCGTGTGCTTCCAGACCTGCTCCAAGATCTCCTGCTTCAGCCCCTCGAACTCTGCCCAGGCTGGTTCCGCAGACTTTGAACTTCAATCCTGGGATCCAGTCTATGTGTGTATTTGTACCCATGAGGGGGAGTTATGTCACAGTTTAGCTCATGTCTGTCATGTTTCTCCCTCATTTGGTCTCGTGTGCTCCTGCCCCTCTGTTTACCTGTCATGTTTCCCAGCCATGTGCTATTGTTGTGTTTTGGTCCTGTCTCCGCCCTAGCCCCACCCTGTCATTAGTTATTTGTAACCCCGCCTCCTCTTGATTGATCCCTCCATGTGTATATAAGCCCCTTTGTTTCAAGCCTTCTTTGTCTAGTCTTTTGTTAGTTTGTTTGCTGTCCGTGATCAGGTTTGTTTCATGTCTCTTGATGTTTGTTAGCTTCCTGTTTTCAAGTTTAGTGTTTTGTAGTTTTGTATTCAGTGTAACTTTGGTTTATTTTGTTTGTTTGTTAATTTGTTTTAGTTTGTTAATTTAAATAAATATAATTATTCTGCACTTACGTCCATCCCCTCACTTCTGTAACACAGGGTGAATTTACTGCTCCTTACAAACCTACTGTAAAATACATAAATAAGACGCACTGACTAAAGGGCGCACTGATGATTTTGGGGGAAATTAAAGGATTTTAACTGTGATTTATAGTGTGAAAAATATGGTACCTTATTTTTGGACTGTGTCTTACCTGTTCAATAATATTTACTAAAAATATGGCACTGATTGTGTCTTTTTGAAACTTTCTGCAACACTGAATTAATAATCAACATAGACGTAGATAATATTTTGATCCTCTAAGTAACACTGTAACCCTATGTCGATTTCAGAAAATCCTCCAAATAAGGAAAACTTTGTGCGCTCATTCTGCCCCAGGAAAAGAACAGCTCACTGAAAGCTCAGTATTTCCATAATATTCTCTTCTAAATGAGTGTAATTGTTTAATGGTGCCAGTTGAAGATCCCATGAGTCTCTTAAGGATGGCACTGAATCAGCCAGACTTGGCAAAGGCAACAATCCAGAGAAGCCAAGAACCTGCTACACCAACCCCCAGTCCTGGAGACCTACCAGCCTGCCAAGTTTAGCGCCAACCCTAATCTAACACACCTGAACCTGATAATCAAGGTGTTTCTGTAAGATCTGAGAATTAGAGCCAGGTGGGTTGGAACAAAATTCAGACCAAATTGGCATCGCTCAATAACAGTCTTGTAGCCTGAAAAGGAGAACAGCCAACTCTTTATTGGTCAACTTCAGTGAAAAACAAAGTGTAACTGACAAACTAAGAACGTTTTCTGTGTTCCCCAGACATAGGACTGTATTAAAGTCTTCAGCAGTGACGTAGCTATATGGCTGAACTTCACACTCCAGCAGTGCTGGCTGTCATAAAGGGATTCATTTAGAGAACCTTCAGAGCAATGGTTTTCAAAATGGTCCTTAGGAAACCTCAGGCTTACTACATTGGTCTTTTAACAAAACTTGCTAAACATAAGTATGTTTTATTAAATATGTACTTGCTTTTTAGGAACAGTTTGAAAAAACGCAGCTCACCAGAAGCTTCTAGCAGCAGGCTCTTCATGCCATAAAAATACAGTTCCCAAATTCCTGGTGCTGAGAATTAGTAAGCTGTCCTCTTTTATCCTTGTAGACTGAACTAGTTTAATTTTTTCTGAGCCATTTAGGAAATGATACTAGGCTTGAAGACTAAATGATATTTCAAAGTGTAGGCTGCAGTTAAAGTAGGGCGAGTCTTCGTTAGAACTGTCCTATTAGGTCCACTTGGCTAGTACCGTGTTGGACCTGCTTTTGCCTTCAGAACTGCCTAAATCCTTTGTGGCATAGATTCAACAAGGCACTGGAAACATTCCTCAGAGAATCTGATCTGCATTGACATGATAGCATCACGCAGTTGCTGCACATTTTTTATTGGCTGCACATCCATGATGAATCTCCCGTTCCACCACATCCCAAAGCTGCTCTATTGGATTGAGATTTGGTGACTGTGGAGGCCATTCCAGTACAGTACAGAACTCATTGTCGTGTTCAAGAAACCCGTCTGAGATAATTTGCTAATTTGCTTTATGAAATGTCACATTATCCAGCTGGAAGTAGCATCAGAAGATGATACACTGTGGTCATAAAGGGATGAACATGGTCAGCAACAATACTCAGGTAGGCTATGGGGTTGACACAATGCTCACAATGCACAATTGGTACTAATAGGCCCAAAGTGTTCCAGAAAAATATTCCCCACCCCATTTCAGCGCCACCACCAGTCTGAACAGTTAAGACAAGGCAGGATGGATCCATGTTTTAATGTTGTTGACGCCAAATTCTGAACTTACCATCTGAATGTCGCAGCAGAAATCGTCAGAGACTCATCAGATCAGGCATGTTTTTCCAATCATCTGGTCTTTAATTTTGGTGAGTCTGTGTAAATTGTAGCCTCTGTTTCCTGTTTTTAGCTGACAGGTGTGGCATTCGGTGTGCTCTTCTGCTGCTGTTGCCCATCCGACTCAAGATTTGACAAGTCCTTGGTTATTTGAGTTACTGTTGCCGTTCTATCAGCTCAAACCTGTCTGGCCATTCTCCTCTGACCTCACTGCCACTCACTGGATATTTTCTCTTTTTCTGAACATTCTCTGTAAACCCTAGAGATGGTTGTGTGTGAAAATCCCAGTAGATCAGCAGTTTCTGAAATACTCAGACCATCCCATCTGGCACCAACAGCCATGCCACGTTCAAATTCACTTAAATCACCTTTCTTCCCCATTCTGATGCTCGGTTTGAACTGCAGTAGATCATCTTGGCCATGTCTACATACCTAAATGCATTGAGTTGCAACTAAGTGATTGGCTGATTCGACATTCGCGTTAATGAGGAGTTGGACATGTGTACTTTATAAAGTGGCCAGTGAGTATATGTGGAACAGTATAACTACACTTTGTTGTAACATTTGCGCAAACATCACACAATAATTGATGACTGTGAAGGATATGTCAGTTGCAGCTTTCAAATCATTCTTACATCTAAGTATCTACAGCTACACTTTGGAATGAAGCTATAGGGATTGGCATATCCAGACCTAAATAATCAATGCTCACAAATCAGTCATCATTATTCAGATCACGCCTAAACCCTTGTGATGAAGGGTGGGTTAGAAAATAAAGCTGGCACATAAGTCTACTTCAGAAAAGTAGCTCCCATAAGTCTCCACTTTACATTTTAAAAAGGGGAAAGCAGCTGTAGATCAGATGCATCATTACAGAGGGAAATGAAAACTCATCCTGCTAACGCACCTGAGGATCCTTCAGCAGATCCAGCACCTGGTGGAGCACTAGACCTCTGTAGTTGTGCAGCATTCTGTAGACCTCATTATGCCTGTATTTTGCATTCATTGAGGTCAAACCCTTAATTTCCTATAGAAGAAATGAACAGGTTTTTACAGTAGAAACTACAGTAGAAACGAACTGTAGTACAATGAGATTAAGCTCATTAAGCCAGCCAACACACTGAACTGACTACAGTCAAAGACCCTGAAACTGTGACTAATTTGTAAGCAATGGTGTCATCAGAGTCCAGTCATCAATACTCACCTTGCACTGGAATTGTGATCAATAAAAGCCGTGATCTGTGGAGGTTGCAGGGCTGTTTACTTACATTTACACACCTCTCAATAATGATGTGTGGGGCTCAGGGTTGCCAGGTCCAACAAAAATATCCAGCCCAAAGTTAGTCTGAAACCTCCCCTTCAGAAGCTTAAACTAGCTCAAAATATCTGTCTGTCACACATTTGAAGCAAATGGCAAATCAACTTAAAGTGTTCGACTTAGTGTTTTGTTTATAAGAGATTTATTATCAGTATTGCTATTTATCTTTTTAATTAATACTATTGTAACATTAGTGTGTTATTAGTTCTTTTATAACAGTCGTATATCCAAGTCAAGAATATTTAATAGTAACATAATTAGCAAAAAAAGAACTGACTTTTACTTAGTTTTCTGTTCTTGCCTCTCCTGAACTTGTGATTTCTGGTTACATTGTGATTTTTGGTTTCTCTCTCTTTCTCTCTCTCTCTCTCTCTCTCTCTCTCTCTCTCTCTCTCTCTCTCTCTCTCTCTCTCTTTTCTCTTCTGCTCTCCTTTTTACCCTCCTCTTTTATGTCAAAATGTTGTAATCAATCTTGGAAGTGTGATTTTAGTGTTTAGTGTTTTAGTTGTCTCCCCTGAATTGTCACCAACGACTGGATTTTCAAACAATTTTTAAATTTAATCAGTACTAAAATGAGTACTAAAATTTTAGTGGGAAATGGGGGAACCTGGAATGCCTGAACACCTGAAAAGTTTTTAGATGTTGTGAGGGCTGTAGGGGTCAACAGAATGGCTAACTGTTAAGATAGGAGCAATACGTCATATGTCACTAACTGGAGATGTGCATATTCAGAGTACAGCCCTGGCTAGTAAACGTTTTTGTGGTTTTTGGTGTGTTTGGGATTTGCACTTTCGTGCTTTTACATCTGTTACTGTAGAGTGCATTAACCTGCAAACAAAAAAAAAATGGACGGCCAGATCAAGCTCTTAACCACCATAGGGTTTTTTTTAACCACCCAAAATGACCAGCTTATCCTGGGGTGGATTTTCAATTTTCATGTACTCAAGACACTAATTCACTCATACTGTATTATTTGCATGGTCAGCAAGAAAACTATTCAGTAAATCAATTATATCTCTGATTCATGTGTTTTAAGTGAGGTATTTGCTTTGGCCTCTTCATTTACATTGAGGCTGTAATATTGACGCATGAAACAATGACTTATATAAATGAGTAAACTTTAATTATTTATATCTTACCTTACTCATATGTTACAAGATGTTTTTAGTTGTACTTACGTGCAAGGAGACAAGACATATTGTTATTTACAGCTAAGAAGTAACCAAGCCAGTAATGTGCGCATGCTCTTTACAGACATCCCATGTTGCAAAAATTAAATTCAGGGAGGTACCACCAGACCCCCGTGGCCAATGCTAAAATCTCTATTACAAACTGTACAGCAGGCAAGACTTTCACTGTTTTTTTTTACTTTTACCAGACATGGATCTACAGTATTTGGACAATGAAGTCTTTGTGATGTATCAAGAGCCACAATATTCAGGGTAATGTCAGCAGACCACCAAGAAGGACGAACCACATCCAGCAGAATTAACTGTGGACGGAAGAGGAAGCTGTCTGAAAGGGATGTTCGGGTGCAATCCAGGATTGTATCCAAAAAACATAAAACCACAGCTGCCCAAATCACGGCAGAATTCAATGTGCACCTCAACCCTCCTGTTTCCACCAAAACTGTCCGTCGGGACAATGAATTATTAAATTAAATTATTATAAATGAATTTAATAAATTATTATAAAACCAGGTGTTTCAATTTCATTGTCTAACCCCTGTACTTTACAAAAGTCAGAAGTGAAATGAGTTTTGATGGAAGCGGTAGATAATGCGGTAGACTCCCGCAACTTCTGGGAGACTTGGCAAGTCTGTCTCTAGCAGCATTCTGTCTTCTGCTCCAGACAGCACTGGTGGCCATGTTATGAAGCTAAAGAAAGACAGAGAGGCAGCATGAATCTTTTCTTTAAGTCTCATATCTGAACTGAGCTGTTTCAGATAAATATGATTGTTTTTAGGGTGTGCCTTATGTCTGGGCAGAGCAACCTTGATGACTAAAACTTTGACCTTTGCCACTGGCTCCTGGCACCGTTTATTTGCATGCCTTTCCTTTCTCACTCGCCAACAGTGTGTAGTCATTCCCCCCAGGCTACCTTCCCTCATGTGCTCACTTGTAAGTTATACCCTAGCGCAACTGCCTGACCTCAGAGTTGGAGGCTGCAGGAGCAAGTTAACACTTTCTCTTCTGCTGAGAGTAGTGTAAGTTGGCTAAAGGCCACAGTGACCACTCATGCACTAATGTACAGTTATGCTGTTGAAATAGGAAATGGCACTAACTCGCAGTGTTAAATAAAAGCAAATTTAATTTAAGTGATGTCAGCTTTAGAGTTAGTAGTAAGTTAGTGGTAATGGATTACATGTAAAATAAATAAAATATAGACAAAATAACATTACAGCTTAAACAGGATCACTACTCTTACTGTCTTTGTTTCGAATCAAGTTTGTGTTAGTGAAACCCTACTGTTGCAGTTGTAATTGGTGTTTTTCTTCAATGACACACACAGAGCTAGTTTAGAGCTAATAGTCCCCCCCAGTGAATAATCTTAAGCTTATGGGTGCTATTCCAGTATAGAGTGCAGTAAAACTGGAACACAAATGTCTATAGAACTTTTTCAAAGTGAAAAGGAATGAAGAGGAATGTCACTGTCCAATGATAATCAAGCCTTTCAGCAGTAAATACTGTCTCAACTTCAAAAGACTCAAATTTGAAGAAAGTTATGTAAATCAGCACTGAATCCACATAGACAAGATGAAGCAGGTGAAGCAGCACTTTTAATATGCATATAATTGTGGTAATCATAGATAAGTTCTGTTGCCACTAATAGTCTCTGTACACACAGCAAAGTCTGAGACGTTAGTGAAGACATCTTTTAGGGTTCCCCGGGTAAATTTCGTTGTGACTCACTTCTGTTGTGTTGTGGCTGTATTTGCAGAGCACTTCTCTGTTTGCAGCATATTTCTGTATTTGCAGCACCTGTGTTGCCATTTTGATTGATGTGTTTGTGCTTTTGCAGCTCTTTTCAATTTTCAGTGTGTTGGGCTTTCTCTTCCATCGTAGTGCAGTCTACGGCCGTCCTCCCTTTTAAATAAACAAAATTTAGAGTCTAAAGTGCTAATATATAATTTTTCCATTTGTCAAACATAAATTTCATAGGCCTGAAAGCCAACAATAAAGAGTGAGTGAATCATTCGTTTCAGCAGAAAACATACAGAGAAATTCCCAGAAAAAGATGAATCTAAATAGAAAAGCTCATACAACTCTTTGTTAACCAAAAGTTTGAGGTGTGGAAAATGTTAATTTTTCATTTAAGTGTTATTTATCTTTGTCTTCTCTTTCGTATTTGTGCAGATATTGGCTACATACAAACTTTCTGATTGTTTGAAGATTATTATCACCTTATATATAAGGTTGATTGGCATCATAATTAATTAAGTTGTAGTATACTGTATTATTTGTTAAAAGACTAGTTGTTGGGCTTAATATATAACCTAACAAACTTGCAGCATACAATTTATACTACTCAATACTATTTTTTACACAGAAAAGAACAGGCTTTTATATGTGATGGGACCTAGGTGAAATTTGACCTTTTTGAGAGTTTGACACCACCTGAAACAATATTTCACTTACTGTAAAAGCTGGCGTTCCAAATAGAACCACACAAACAAATAAACAGTTACTTTTATATTTAAGCATATTTCAATAAGATGTAATATCAGATACACTCCCTGGCCAACAAAAAAAAAAGTTGCCACAAAAAAAGGTCACACAATAATATTTAGTTGGACGTCTTTTGGTTCTAGTCTATCCCTGTTGGTTTATATGTTTTTTTAGGTGAGATTAACTAATTTGATTATACAGTGGATGTGGGCTGGTGTCATCAGTAAAGAAAAAAATCATTAATGGAACCTGGTCTATAAACAGTATATTCAGGTAATCAGCCGAGCTCATTCTTTCAGCACTGTTGCTGAACGTAGACTTCAGCAACTGGTAAGATTAGGTAAGAATAACTAATATGATTATACAGTGGATGTGGGCTGGGTTTCTGAGCCCCATTGTCAGAGGATCTCTCCACCCTTGAGGAGGGGTGTCCACATTCCAAACAGCTCACCTGCTGCATAGGTTTGACGGTGTAGTGAAGCTGAGACTGAACGCGCTGTTTTAAAATGTGGCGACCTTTGATTTTGAGTGGAATTTTTTTTCTGGGGGGTTTTCCCTCTGTTTACAGGGTTAGTGAAAAAGTCTGTAGGTTGTTAAACCTAGTTGAGTTTATTTTAGTACTAAACTGTTGAAAGTAGCTTGGAGTAAGGGAGTAATTCCAGTTTTTCTCCTGATATCTTTATAACCCTTAATAACCTTTTCGGCTCTTGTCCGCCGTGGCGCTGAGAGGCAGGTAATCACTGCGTGTTTGTTCTATCCGTTCTGACATTTCTTGCTGACATTTAGCGCTGCCGACAGTACCGCGAGCTCGTGCGTTAATCTGGGGGGAGCGCGCGGAGCCGGAGCGCCGCCGCTGCTGCTGCTGCTGCTTGTTGCTGTGAGTCGAGGGCGGCGCGTGCAGGACCGGATGGGCATCTCGCGGGGACTCTAAACTAACCCGGCGCGCGACTCACGGTCTCTTTTTTTTTGTCTGTTTGATTTTGCGCTCTCCTCTCCTGTCTGATGCCGCGGAAACGGGGACGATGCGGGAGGGCACGCGGAGTCGCTCGCGCGGAGCCCGAAGCGCAGCCGTGAGAGCGAGCGCTCGAGCCCAGCCGCTGCGGATGACCGCGGGCGCGCGCGAGCAGCTTTCGCCTGACTTGCACCGCGCGGGATGGCGCTGGAGGGGAACGCGAGCTGCGCGGACTGCGTGTCCCAGAGCGCGCGGAACAGCAGCCCGGGCGCCCAGGCGGCGTCCGGCCCCGTGACCGGCACGCTCGCGGGCATCCTCATCTTCACCATCGTGGTGGACATCGTGGGAAACCTGCTGGTTATCCTGTCCGTCTGCAGGAACAAGAAGCTGAGGAACGCAGGTGAGCGAGCAGGACCACTAAACACCCACTCCAGCTGATTCACCAGTTTGCTGACCACTAGTCCGTATGGTACGTTTTTGTTTCAGTTTGAGGGCTTAGTTGCTTTACAAGCTTGAGCAAACTGACCAAACAGGATTTCCAGTAAAAAAAAAAAGCAAGCTTGACCACATGCTGTTGGACCAGATTGACCAGTAAGATCAAGCTGGATGATCACCATGACCAGCATTATCAAGCTGGTCAACCAGCATGACAAGCAAAACAAACCTAGAACAGGGAAACAAGGCTGGCTGACCATCATGACTAAGCTGGTTGATCACCATAACAAGAATGACCAAGTTGGTTTATCACCATGACCACAATCACCAAGCTGGTCAACCAGCATGACCAGTTAAAACAAACTGGTAAACACCATGACCAGTATGAATAAACTATACAATCAGCATGGCAAATAAAACCAACCAACCTGGTTTATCACCATAACCAACAATACCAAGCAGGTTCATAACGATGACCACAATGACCAAGCTGGTTGATTACGATGACCAAGTAAAACTGGTTAATTAGCATGACCAGCATGGCCAGGCAAAACAAACCAAACTAATTTGACAGTATGACCAATCTTGAACACATGGTGTTTGACCAGCATGACCAGTAAGATCAAGCTGGTTGAACACCATGACCACCATGATCACACTAGTCAATCAGTATGACAACCAGTAAAAACAAAACTTCACCAAGGTCAAATTAATACATTCAGTAAACTGGCCAAGAACTGGTTAACAAGTTAGCTTACCTGCATTGGCAATGTTTTTATCTGACTTACCACCTTTTGAACCAGTTTGACCATCACATACCAGCTTAGACCATCCCAAAACTGCAACCAGTGAAAGCTAGTCTTGAATAAAAGTAAGTCTTCAGAACTTCAATTGCAAGGGGTCCAAGCACCTAATCACGCCTATATTCTGTTACACTGGCTTTAAATGAGATGTGTGTGTGTGTGTGTGTGTGTGTGTGTGTGTTTAGCTCTATGTGTTTTTTAGCTTCTACCATTTTGAGATTGATTTGTTTATATTGGTTTACAGATTGTATTAAAAATTCAAATGCAAATGCCCAGAGCTGATTTTTGAATGCAGAGGTTGATATTATAATATATCATATATATATAATTGGCATACACACACTCACACACATGCTCACAGCAGCATTTACACACATGTGCACATGTGTGCTCACACACCAGTACACCCTAGTGTGTGTGTGTGTATGTGTGGGAAGGGTGATGTTGTGCATGTTCAGAACTATGCCAGATGTGCAGAGGATTGGCACAAGTCACTCAGGACTCAAATCCCTCGGAGAAGCCTCTTGCGAAGCTGTAGACCAACTACACAGCAGCTCATGCATTAATAAAAATGACAATGAGCTTTATAACACACACTGACTTGTATTCCACTGGAATGCCCTTCCTTATGCTCCTTTAGCTGCTGTGTTTTCACACACTTGCTTTGCATTATTACATAACACATGGTACATGGAAACCTGCATAGCAACATAAACTGTGTTTCATAATGCCAGTGCTATACAGTGGCATATGAGATGTGGCACTGTGATATAGCGCACTTATGTGGAGCAACTAACACTGACAGATGAGTTTTAATGAAGTGATGGATGAGCGTGGAACTCAGGACTGTAAAGAGAGACTGCCAGCTTGTTTGTGTATGTCTGTGTGTGTGTGTGTGTATCTATTTGTTTTTATACATTTTCTGGACAAAAATGTCCCATTTACAGAAGCTTCAGAAAGCCAGCAATACAGTAAAATTTTACTGTTTGCAAAGCAGTGTTTTTATTAATTAACCCTAAAAGTGTTTTAATGAGGTTAAAGTTTAGGGTTTATTTCCAATAAAGGAATTTGGTAAATATGTATAAATATTTGTTGCTGTGACAAAAAATCTAGTTTTACTCTTTGCTGTTTTTAACTTTTTTGACATGATTTAAATAATGAGTAAATGAGTAAATTTTTGAATTCTAAAAAATATATATAAAATAAAATACATACATACTAAATTGCATTAAATGTTAAAATAGTAAGAGATGCAAGGATTTCGCATGACAGCATAACTCCTGTACAAGTGTTGTTTTGGAGTTTTTTGAATGTTAGCAACAATATATATATATATATTTAAATACAAATTGAAGACTTTTGTAATAAACATGAGACCTATCACTATTACTATCATTATTACATACATTCAAAGACAGATAATCATAACATATCGATACTTACATTTATGATATATTTAAGGACAGATTATTATTATTTAAAGATACTTAGATTTATATGATCTATTTAAAGACAGATCAGTATTATTTTTAGATACTTACATTTATAAAATTGACATTGCAAATGTTCTGTTTTTTCAATGATATAGAGTCAGCGCTGAACACTCAAAACCAGTAATTGGTCCTTTAATCAGGCATTTAAATGGCTTTTTAAAAGGTAAATAAGAGCGTTTTTTTTTCTCGGATTAAAAGTGTGAATTCAGCTGTAACTGGAAATATCTGTGCAAAACTGTGCTGGACTGAGATGCACAGCTTTTGAATCATGCGTTTACAAGCACGTGCCCAACCATATGGATTGAGGCCATGCGGTTACCTTGTGTTTACTCCTGCCCCCTCACCCTCATGCTCCTCCTCGCACTTCTTATGCAGCAGCAGCCTGTCACTTACAACGCTACGTATCTACTGTATCTACTTGTGTCAAGAACCAAAACAATGCAACATGATGTGTTTGATTTAATTTCCTTAAGTGACATTGCACGTCTTGCGATGTGACAATTGTGCATGCTCACATCGCGATGATGATGATGCTTAAATGATATATCGTGCAGCCCTAATATATATCTACTTGGACATATCTTTGATGTCAAATTCTATATCCTGACATGTTACAAAAACCAGCATGTGTGTGTGTGTGTGTTACTCCAGAGTTCTGTGCACAAGTCATCTGCTGCTATCAGTGGCAGTCTGCTGAACACCAGGTTTTAGAAACTGTTGAAAAAACCCTTACAAAGGTGGCAGACGGTAATCAGACTCAGCAGAGAGCAAACATGCCCACGCATTCGTCTCAGACCCATTTCACATATTAAACACCGCATTCACACTCAACCTACAGAAATGTTTACTTTATACAGACTTTAATATTTATATCTTTGGACAATATCTGAATATCCCAACAAGAATCTTAGAATTTATTTGATATTGTTTTGAATAAGAAATTAAATTACGTGCAGTGAATGTAGGAATTGATCTGTAAGAGACAGTTGTGCTTATTTAGTGATTTATCTGATGGATGGGGTTAATTAAGTGCTTTAGGGGTGTGTGCGAGTAAAAGTGCTACTAGAATGATTACACTTAGTCTGGATCGTTTCCATATGCAGCTCTTATTAGATGTGTGCATTTGGCTCTGTGTGAGACAGTACCACCTGCCTGCGTCATTTCATTGTCTGCAGATTTACAAACACACACACACACACACGTATACTTTGGAATTACAACACAATTATGAATATACCATAGTGGAAATAGTGAGCTGATAACTTTGGAACTGCAGTGATGCTGGACATTTGTAACCTTTTTTCTATTTTTCTGCATAAATATGAGCTAAAACATCATTAGATTATCACAGAAGTCCTAAAAGTAGATACGAAGAACTCGTTTTTTCAAGGATTCAAGGATTCCAAGGATTCAAGGAGATTTTATTGTCATTCGCATCACATATGGTACATGAGGTGGAACGAAATTGTGATCTTGCGATCCAGTTTTACACCAAAGAGCTGTTATTAATAGATATATAGATAAAAAAAGAATACAATAAAAGAAATAGAATATACAAAATAGATAGATAAATATCCCAAAGAATAAAAAAAATAAATAGAGAGTAGAAAGGTTCAGCAACATGAAGTCCAGAGTGCAAGTGTGCTATAGCAGCATGATAATGTGAATTAGAGCAGTGGAGATAAAGTGTCTCAGTGAAAGTGACCATGTTGGTAAACAGTAAACAGTAATTTGTCCTTGGTGTCAGTGCAGTGTGTTTGTTAAGTGGAGTTTAAGAGTCTTACAGCTTCCGGAATGAAGCTGTTTCTGAGTCTTGTTGTTTTGCACTTAATGCTCCGCAGCCTCCGGCCTGAGGAGAGTGGGACAAAAAGTGCGTGTGCTGGGTGGGTGGGATCCTTCCTGATGCAGGTGGCCCTTTTCCTGCACCTGGAGGTGTAAATGTATGTGGTGCTGGGGAAGCTAACTCCAACAATCCTCTGTGCAGCCTTCACCACCCTCTGCAGTGCTTTCCTGTCTGCAGCAGAGCAGCTTCCATGCCACACATTGATGCTGGAGCACACGACGCTCTCCACCACACATCTGTAGAAGGAGGTGAGGACTGCGCTCCCGAGTCCAGCTCGTCTCAGCCTCCTGAGGAAGTAGAGCCGCTGATGTGCCTTCCTGACCAGAGTGGAAGTGTTGTTGCTCCAGGTGAGGTTGCTGGTCAGGTGCACACCCAAGTACCTGTAGCTGTCAACCACTTCCACCGCAGATCCTCCAATGTGCAGGGGGAGGTGGGCATGCTTGCCCCTTCTGAAGTCCACAATCATCTCCTTTGTTTTTTTTTACATTGATGCAGAGGTTGTTTTCTCTGCACCAATCCTCCAGGTGTTCCACCTCCTGCCTGTAGCTGGACTCATCTCTGTTCGTGATGCATCCAACCACTGCCGTGTCATCCGCAAACTTCACAATATGACAGCCTGGATGGAGAGGTGAGCAGTCATATGTGAGCAGTGTGAACAGGAGGGGGCTCAGCACACAGCCCTGAGGGGAGCCAGTGCTGAGGATTATGGAGGGGGAGGAGATGTTGTGAATCCTCACAGACTGCTGTTGGTCAGGAAGTCTAGGACCCAGTTGCACAGGGAAGAGCTCAGTCCAAGTGAGGAGAGTTTGGTTATCAGTGTCTGAGGAATCATGGTGTTGAAAGCAGATGTGAAGTCCACAAAGAGCATCCGAACGTAGGAATCCTTCTGCTCCAGGTGGGTGAGGGCAGTGTGGACCACGGAGGAAATGGCATCCTCTGTGGATCGGTTCTTCCTGTATGCGTACTGGTGTGGATCCACAGTGATGTTGATGGTGGCTTTGATGTGGGTCTGAACCAGTCTTTCAAAGCACTTTGTGACTATCGGAGTGAGGGCTACTGGCCGGTAGTCATTCAGACCTGTCACTGTGGAGCTCTTGGGGACCGGGATGATGGTGGCGGTCTTCAGGCAAGTGGGGACAGCTGCCTGGATGAGGGACGCGTTGAAAATGTCGGCCAGGACGTCCGAGAGCTGGTCTGCTCAGTCTTTTAGCACCTGTCCGGGGATGTTGTCCGGGCCGGCAGCTTTCCGGGGGTTAATCCTCCTCAGCGTCCTCCTTACTTCTGCTGGTGTCACGCTGAGGGGCTCCTCTCCTGGTGAGTGTGGGAGTCTGGTGCTGGGGGGTGTGTCAGGGTTCTCAAAGCGGGCGTAGAACGTGTTGAGAGCCTCAGGCAGGGATGGGTCTTTGGAGCTTTGTGCAACGTTAGATTTGTAGTCCGTGATGCACTTGATGCCCCTCCACATGCTCTGTGGATCCTGGGAGGAAAAGTGTCCGTGGATTTTCTGAGCATATGCAGCTTTTGCCCTCTTAACTGCAGCAGTCAGCTCTCGTCTAGCCCTCCTGAGTTCATCCGAGTCTCCAGATCTGAAGGCAGCATCCCTGGCTTTCAGCAGGGAACGCACCTCTGCGTTCAGCCAGGGCTTCTGGTTTGGGTAGCAAGTCACAGTCTTGGTAGTAGTGACATCCTCCACACACTTGCTGATGTACCCGAGAACAGCAGATGTGTACTCCTCCAGATCCAGCTCCCCCTCACACTCAGCAGCCTCCCTGAAGACCTGCCAGTCTGTGCAGCCGAAGCAGTCCTGCAGCACAGCGGCGCCGTCACTGGGCCACACCGTGATGGTTTTCTGTGTGGGTTTTGAGCGTCGCAGTGGGGGGTGGTATGCGGGGACCAGCATGATGGAGATGTGGTCCGATAGCCCGAGGTGGGGGCGGGGGAAGGCTTTGTAAGCCTAATTAAGCCTAATTAATAAATAGGATAACAAATATATATATATAATTTATTTTGTTATTTATTTATTAAGGACAAAATCCAATATGATATATTTGTGACTTACAAAAGTATGTGAAATAGCAGGTGTAAGTGGGCACCCTGTTTTATTTAAAGAACAAGGATTTATTAAAGTCTGCTCTTCACAGCACATGTTTGTGGAAGTGTATCATTGCATTAACAAAGTACATTTCTAAAGAATCTTGATGGATCAGGCTGGAAAATGTTACAAAACCATCTCTAAAGGGTTTTGACTCCATCAATAGTCACACATTGTGTACAAATGGAGGAAATGTAAGACCGTCAGTTCAATACCCTCCTTAGGAGTGGTCGACCAACAAAGATCTATTATTAGAAGGCTATTGGAAAAATGTTTTGTGGAAGTTACAATACTGTTTGGAATCCAAAACATTCCAGTACTGTGTTGATAGGAGGAAGGAGGGGACAGGATGCTGAGTGAGTGTGTGCTGGGGGCAGAATGGGGATGGGGAGTAGAGCAGGGAGAGAGTTCAGCTTCGTCACAGCCTGGTGGATGAAGCTGTCCCTCAGTCTGCTGGTCCTAGCCCATGCAGTCTCCTTCCTGATCAAAGCAGGCTGAAGAAGCTGTGTAGTGGGAAGGATCTCCTGCCAGGTGGAGGGCTTTTTTTTTTCATGGTTTGTCCCTGCTTTGCTGCATCTGGGCCAGGTAGGCCTTGATGGAACTTTGAATTCTGAATTATATCAGAGAATTCTAAAGGAAAATGTCAAGACATTTATTCATGAACTGAATCTCATAACAGAAGGTAGGTCATGCAGCAAGACATCGACCCTAAGCACACAAGTCATTCTACCAAAGAATGGTTAAAGAAAATAAAGTTAAAGTTTTGGAACGACCAAGTCAAAGTCCTGACCTTAATCCAATCAAAAGGTTGTGGAAGGACCTGAAGTGAGCAGTTAATGCGAGCAAACCCACCAACATCCCAGAGTTCTGAATCTCTTCTGTACGGAGTGTGCAGGGCTGATCAACATTTACCAAAAACCTTTAGTTGCATGCATTACTGCAAAGTGGGGTCACAACAAATACTGAAAGCAACGAATCACATATGTTTGCCACTTACAAATATGTAACACTGAATAATTTTCACTAATAAATAAATGACCAAGTAAAACATATTTGTCTAATTTGTTTAACTGGTTCTCTTTATCTACTTTTAGGACTTGTGTAAAAATCTGGTGATGTTTTAGTTCATGTTTATGCAGAAATATAGAAAAGTCTAAAGGGTTCACAAACTTTCAAGCACCACTGTATATTAGGGCTGCAACTAATGATTATTTTGGTAGTCGACTAATCTGATGATTATTTTTTCGATTAGTCGATTAGTCAACGATTACTTCTGCCATTTCTAAAAACGATAGAAACAACAGAATGTGAGTTTTTAAAGGCATTTAAATATCTGAATGTTGTTTAAACATGGAAAGTACTCATATTTAGTGCTTTAAAATGTAATCTGTTGTGTTTGGACCCTTTTGAAAACGCAAACTAATTTAAGTGTGTGAATGAGCTGTTTAGCCATTTCCCATGGTGCTTCTGTCTTCAGCACTTTGTGTAATGTGGTACTGTTACAAATTAACGATAAGTCGACAATGAAATTTGTAGTCGACATATTTAAGTAATCGACATTATCAATTATAGCGACTAATCGTTGCAGCCCTACTGTATATACAGTGACAGTCTAAACAGGGACAGGAACTAGAATTGTGTTTTATAACTTATTATAAGTCCCCTGGAAGCTAAATAACACTGCGCTGACCTGCAGGGTGTGCATGTGGAGCCTCATGTATTGAATGTGGATGTGATTTCTGCCAGTTGTTTGTCTGTGTACGTGAACAGTTCTAGCCAGAGGCCAACGGTCACGTCTTCAGTTCCATGACATACTGTATTCCCAATATGCATTGGACACTGTGGATCGAGGAATGTTAAATGCCCACGCAAATTCAGAAATTCATGTGTACAGTGTTCAGCCTCACCCACAGGAAAGAAATTTAGTACATGATTAAAGTCAGTGTAAAGCCAATAATCAGTCTAGGTGCTAATCAGATATGAGAGAGGCAAATACAGAGGAAATTCTTTTGAAGGAAAAGTCTGAAAAATGATTTTCTTCCTGTTCAAACAGCGGAATAATTTACTTCCTCCTCTGAGCGCTGAACTAAGTTTGATATTTAAAGTATCCTTATCGTTTCTTTCCACAGACTGTGCCCCTGCTGCGCGCTAGTTAGCGTAGCACACACATTCCCCCTAAAATGCCACCAGTTCTCTCTGGGCACCATTTATGTAACACCTCTTTATTTATTTAATCTTCTTTTATGTTATTTATTTATTTATTTTGCACTATATTGGTTTTTATCTTAAGTGTGTATGGCTGGCAACGTGCCTGCATGTGGCAGGGAGGAGGGGTGTGTGTGTGTGTGTGTGTGTGTGTGTGTGTGTGTGCGCGCGTGCGTGTGTGTGTGTGAGCGTCTGAGCTATACAGAGCAGCATGGCATCACACACACACACGCACAACATTATCAGTATTTTCCACTGCATCACACACACCACACACATACACACATGTGAGTCTTTATAGTAACTCTCTATGTCGACTTTTATCTGTGCCAGATATAGGGAAGACCCTCGGACAGAAAATACCTTTTAATTCCAGGTGGGTGGGTGCGCATGTGTGTGATGATCCAAAATGTATTTTGGGCTTTTTGTCTCTGCAGCACTTTGTATTATGTTTGTATGCGTGTGTGTGTTTCTTCCAATTTTTTGTTGACTGTGCTCTTTATAATTACCTAAAAATCATCTCAAAATGACACTTTAGTGACACCCCTCCCAAAAAAAAAAGAAGAAATATATATATATATACAGTATATATATATATATATAGAACTGACCAAGACATGTTTGGTGTCTGATGTCTAATTCTTTAATTTTTAGCTTTTGAGCTATAAGTCTTACGTAGTTAACAAATAATGATAGTTCATACCTAGTGCTGGGGGGTTCGTTCAGTATAGTGTTTTTTTCACCTCTGGTATGCATTTTTCCTGTACCGCCATATAGGGTTGTCATTAAATGCTGAGCCAAGTTACTTATGTTTGCTCCTTTGCTCTGGAGAGATTTGTAACACCGTTTGTAAACTGGGTTTGTGGTGTTGGTTGGGTTCCCGTCTTCATCAGCGATTTAAGCAAAACACACTCCCGTTTTATACAGTCGCAGACGAGAGTGGACGTATTTTATTTTAGTCGTTGTCATGCTATGCTTGCTGCTGCTCTCCTGCTGCTGGCTTGCTTGTGTGCGTGTTGCTCAACCGAGTCAAATTAATATATGCAAATTAATTTCTTTTGTTCAGAATACTAGGTTTATCTTAATCACTGGCCGCAGTTTGAATCAGTTTTCTTAACAAGTGAATCAAATCGCACCTAATAATTTGACTCATTTGAAGATAGTAACTGGGCTTGAGTCGTTTGTGACGACGCATTACTGAAAAAGCATTCAACGTTCGGTGCATTGTGCAACTCTACCACCATACAATAGCATAACTGAAAATACTTCATTAATACTTTAACAGACAGCAAACAATATATTATTGTCTGCTGCTAGAAGCACTGCAGAGCACTGTGTGGAACAGCACGGCCAAACAGCAGAGGAACAGCATGCTAGCTAGCATTAGCCAGGTTAGCATAACAAACAGTCTGTTAGCTAAAAGCTGGGAGAGTCTCCACTGCTTTTCTTTTTTTTAGGAACTGGGTGCGCTTTCCCCTTTGGTCTGGCACATTTTATCCTATGTGAAAGCTGCTTTTGAGCCCAGGAGCGAACCAGAGTATTGACTCCAGGTCCTCCTGAAATCAGTGGTCTGGGTTTTACTTTAAGTGGACTTGGGTTTTAGACTGTGCCATTTGTGGAAGTTAACCATGGTCAGGTCCATGTGTGTGTCGTGATATATATATATTTTTCCTAATGTGACTCCTTTAACGTATCACATTCTCTCCCCATTCTCCCCTTTTTCATTATAAATGCTTATTAAAAACACACTTCCTCTGGACTGGAGCAATGGTACTGTAATAGGCTCACCTGTGTGGAGTGTACTGACACTATAAACACTGATCTGGAGCTGGCCTGCACAGAGAAAAATCATCTTCACTCAGAAAAGTGAAGAAAACTCAGTCGATCCAGGGCTGTGTGTGAAAACAAACCAGCCCAGAATCGGTTCTGGGTGATGAATCATTTATTTGGGTCAAGAGAGAAAGCACCCTAAAACGCTGAATTTGTTATGTATTCGTGTCTTACTGGGGCAAAAATACTTCCAGTTTATCCCTTTGCATACTTTAATAGTGTATCTTGAAGGATAATATTCATGCACATTGAAATTTGGAATTTTTTATTTGTTAATTAAAGAATCAACTCAGAAACTCTTTTAATAATTTAATGATTTTACTTCAAGAATATCATATTGCAAATTGATGCCAAACTAGTGTCTTACTTGTACAACAGAACATATGAGAAATATCCCTTAGTATACTTAAACATTTTGAGTATTTAGGTGTAAATATTTAAAGTTGTTTACATGTCATATTCTATTTTTAATAATATGTTGCACTGTGCCTTATAAAAATAGTTAACAATTTGAAACTGTTTTCCTGAAAAAAATGCAGACTTTTTCCATCATATATTGTGTAATTTTGTAGGACAGAGTATACACTTTGCTGATTAAAGCCTTTGTTTAAAGCCTTAATGTTTAATAATATAT
The DNA here is from genome assembly GCF_023375975.1 of Astyanax mexicanus. Classification (NCBI taxonomy): domain Eukaryota; kingdom Metazoa; phylum Chordata; class Actinopteri; order Characiformes; family Acestrorhamphidae; genus Astyanax; species Astyanax mexicanus. Next base: position 34,215,411 of record NC_064408.1, read on the forward strand.
GTATTCTTAAATGAAAGCACAGTCATACAAAAAATACTGTGATATACTGTGAAACTACCAGAATCTTAAAAAAATGTGATATAAATTTTTGGTCATACCATATATCACTGCTCATACCGCACCAATTAACAACTAAGTTTGTGGAGTCATTCACCCTCTAAGGTCAACAAAAGCATCAAATTTGATGTTTCTTAATGTTTCTGTTAATATTGTTAATATTATATAAAACAGCACAATTCTCGTGTGGTTTCATGTGGTTTCGTGTGTCTGTTCAGGTTTTGTATGGAACAATTTTATGTTAAAAATTGAAGTTCCTGAAGAAAAAAGTAAGGGTGAACCCTAAGGTTCATTGAAGAACATTTAAAAATGCTCATGGTGCTTCAAGGTACTTTTTTCCAATGATCTTGTCTTTAAGTTTTTAAGGTTCCTCAAATCAGTTTAACCCACAAAACATTTTTTACTTTTGAACTTAGTTTTGTTATTTAGGCATTTATTTCTTCATTAACTTACTATAGTATATAATAAAACAAGTTTTTTTTCCCAAAAGGGACAATAGGTGTACACACACACACATATGTCCAATTGGAATTCAGTTACAGCCTTCAAATAAAGAAGATCTTAGTGATTACCTGAGTGTAGATTGGTCAGTATCACATAGAACATAGATGGACACAAAAGTCTGCTAATTACAGATAAGAATCAGATGCTAGATACACAAACAAGAGTCCAGTTTCACACCAAATCCCGCACTAAATAACTGATAATATCTTAAATCCAACTGAATTATGCAAACATTAGACTTTTAAATAAAACTTTTTTTAAACTAATAGGCTTTTTAATAGAATATCAAAAAAATGGACTAAATATGCCAAAGACAAAAAAATAGCCATATTGAAGCTTGGATTTTGCCTGAACTTTAGTACATGTTTATAAATAACAGTGTGTCACACAGAATTCATTAGAAATAATAGCTTCAGTGCAAAACTAAATAAGAAAATGTCAAACACAACATGTCGTGACTGATTAACTACATTTGAGATAAGGGGGAAATGTGTACAATTCGATTTGAACATAATTAACCGTTCATCTAAGAAATGGAGGAAATTGTAGCAGAACTTTCTTCAAACTTGTCAGCAGAGTTGGAGGATTACGAGTGACTTTAATTTATCTTGTAACGTCCTGTTAATTGCTCCCTACTCATTTGCAGTGGCTTGTCTTGGGCATGCTATTAGATTCTTACAGAGAAAACGATTACTTGAAGTTTGATGAAGTGTGTGGGCTGACACAGTCCTTCACTGACCCTCTCACCCTGACTGAAAGCAAGCTTTATTTGGTGTTTCCACCAGCATGAAATCATCTCAAAGCATCTTGTTCTCAATGTGAAAAACAGAGGACTAAAATGAAACACTTTCTGCTCAGGGTTTTAATGGTCAGTAAACTAGCTTTAAAGAATGTCTGTTCTTTTAATGGTGGATTCTCGGCCTAGAGCATCTGATGATGTGTCTGGAGACTTCATTTCACCTTTCAGCAGGTCACAGACACACTCAAACATTTATGCATGGAGTGAAAATGGGCCTTCAAACTATGTAATATTCCCTAACCGGGCCATTTGTGGAAACTGCAAAAAAGCTGCAAAAATAGCTTTTTTATGAAGATGTTATGTTTGAGACATTTACATATGACCGTCCATTCAGACTTCAGCAGTTTAGCCCCACCCATTCAGCCTATAGCCCTTACCCCCCACTCATTTAGTCTTCAACAATTTTGCACCACCCATTTAGTATACAGAGGCTTGGCCCCACCCACTCAGCCTACTACTACTACTACTCATTCAGCCTACAGCAGTTTAGTCCCGCCCATTAAATCGACAGCAATTTAGTACCACCCATTCAGCCGACAGCAGTGTAGTTCCGCCCATTAAATCTACAGTAGTTTAGTCCCGCCCATTAAGACTACAGCAGTTAAGTCCCTCCCATTCAGCCTACAGCAGTTTAGTCCCTCCTATTCAGCCTAAAAAATATATAAATATACTCCAAATTGTCCTGTTATGTGTATGTGTGTATGTATGACAGTATGATGCTTCTCACCACTGTTGACTGGTTGACTGTTGAATGTAAATGATGATGTAAATGATGTGTGTAGAACATGATTGTAATTGTAAAGTGTTCTTGGATGTTTAGAAACTCACTATATAAGTGTAACTTAATCATTTTCACACAACAATTTAGCCCCACCTATACAACCTACACATTTAGCCTGCAGCAGTTACAGTTAATAAGTAGTAATACTCTTCATTAGCAGTAATAGCCCTGATGAGCAGTGAAGGATTCAGGACATGTGTGGAAATGCTGTAAACAGGTTGTACAGGGGGGAAATTTAGACGATACCCCACTGAACAAAAATAGATCTGGTGGACGACTGAGTCGGCTGGTAACAACTGTTTTCAAATAAACTGTATCGTAAACGAATCACTCGACAACGGAAAAGCTAATTAAGTCGGAGCAACTCGGTTGTCCTCCAGCAGTCATTTCCTGAAAAGATGCAAGCGTTTCTCCTGTTTGCTCCTGTTTACGGCAGACACTGATAATAAAACACAGTCTCTCTGGGACAGCGGAGTAGGAGGGTGATTAAACACAGTGTGTATAATCCCACTAACGCCAAGAGACAGTAGTGACAGAACTGTGGGTGTTATGTGTAGAGCAGCCTGCAGTTACGCGACAGTGATTAAACAGGCTATAAATTTTCATAGGCATAATTTAAGCAGGGAAATTGTCCAACAAACTTACTCGATTTGCCCTCTGATCATTTATACTGTATTAGTGCTGATGGCAGAACTAATTGTATGTTTTCGTAACTGCCTTATAAAACACAACGATTCCTGATTATGGCTTTTTATGAAGGAAAATATCTAGCAGTAAATAAATAAACAAGCAATGCCTTACATTCAAGGCTGTTCTATTAAATCAATCAAAATAAATCATCAAGAGCAAAATGAATGACATAGACTTTATGAAAACGTCACCGCAGTGAAATGTGAACTGAACTTGACCCAGTCTGAGAATAAGCTGGATTCAGCCAATATTCAGCCATACATAAATTTTTTATTTACTGTATATTAGAGGTGCAGAGAGCAAGGCCAGCAAGACCAAACTGGGCTGAAGCCATTGTCCTTCAGATGCTGGTTCACAGTGTGCTGCACAGAGTCCAAAAAGTACACATTAAAGATGAATTCTGATGTTGTAAAATGTTGCTTAATTAAATAATTATAAAATCACTGAGATACATTTTTGCTATTGTTTAAAGAATTTTGCCCAAAATATATTATTAAAATTGGATAGAGAGAATTTATGATGGAGAGATATAGGCAAGGCAAATTAGTCTCTAAACATTGAATTTATTTAGATTTGTCACTATTTTATAATTGTCTCACTGTGCGCACAGGTGCATTTGGGTGGTAAGTTTCTCAGAGATGAAACGACTTGTGGATTTCATAATCCTGGATCACTGTAACAAGATGGAGGCTAATGAAACGGCTAAGAACTGAAGACCAGAGTACACATGTACACATATACGTACATACATACATATCCTATCAACCAGCAGACCTTACTCTTTCTACCACTAATATCAAAAACCAGCAATCAGCGCATCGAACCACAGAACCTACTAATCTAACCAGCATAGTGCCATTCATCTTTTATCAAACATCAGCCATTAATTCAGCTTGGAAACAGTTAGCATGCAAGCTAACAACCTCCAGTTCTTACTGTCAATTTGGGCTGTTAGCTAGCATTGAGCTGCTAGCTGCAATTCCGTATTTTGAGGTAAATAAATAAAAACTGGAGTGAACTATAATCAACATATCATACCAAACTACAGAACCTACTAATCTAACTAGCACAGCGCCATCCATCTGTTATCAAATATCAGACATTAATTTACTTTAGAACTTTAAAACATTTTAAAATTACTTGGACTATTTTGTTTTATTTGGAATTTAAGTCCAAACATCCAAAGAGTACGTAATTCAATATTTATATTTTTAACATTGCTTGACAGCTTAATTGTTTTTAAATGCTTAATAACAAATGCATTGATTGTAGACATTGTAAAATTACATTATTAGAATTCATGTACCTTATTGTATCTTATTGATGTTTATGTGTTTGGCCATGACGAAAACCATGGCATTGAAAATTTGCATGTATCTAATTCGGGTTCTAATTCCAGATGTTTTTACGTGGTATCTCCTGTTGGAAAGCTTGTTTTTTCCCTATTAAACCAACATCAATTTAATGCAGCATCATATGTAGCTTACATGCTGACACATAAAGGTTCACTATGAATTCTGGATAGTGAATAAAACTCTAGTGTAGTTTATTCATGGTGACTCCTAGTTTCTATCAGCACCACTGTAAAGAAATCAGAGTCAGTAAGTTGGTTATTACTCATTTTTGGCTTCTGTATAAGATGCACCCATTAAGGTATTATGGGTGATATATGTATTTATTTTTTTTGCCTTATTTGAAACCCAAAGCTTAAACACATGTATCACACTTGCTCATATCCAATACTTTCCATTATCCCAAATTGCAGTTTAAAAACTGTATTTTCTAATTTATATGATAAATTGACAGTTTATCAACATATATATAAAAAAACAGCCTGAAGTATAAAATTGTTTATCTCAGTTTATCTCATGCAACAGCAGCTACACATAAACACACTGTTCCATAGTCAGAAGAGCTCTGAGCTGCTGAGCCAGGCCTCTATTGCTGTGGTATCTTGCACCATGGTGGCATCAGCAGATAATTTAAGGGCTTCAATTTGCAAGGTGGGGCTTCCACAGATACATCAATGACACTTAGGCCCCCATGAGTGCTAAGAGTAACCAGTTCATTGGTTATTCTACCATAGAGCACTCTTCGTATCTACAGAACACTGCATACTGGCAACACCACACAGTACCCCCTGATTTGGAGATGAGTCTGAGTCTGACTGTCATGTAGCCAACACAATTTGGACGCTCAGATTCCTATGCTCGTCCAATTATACTGCTTCCAATATATCAATTTTATCTCTTGACAGGTGCTATGGTCAGGTATCAGATTCATTAATAGTATCTGCTTCACCTGTCTGGTGTAGAGCGTAACAGTGTGCACAGCTATAGGTTATTTAATAAATTACAACACAGATATGTCAAAATATAATAAAATGATACATTGTTCACATGTTTAAAGAAAAAATATTCAAATGTAAATCTTAAGGTAAGAATAATGTGTTACAATTTATTTGAAGGCTACCTACACCGGGGCATCATAAACCATTCCTAAGCATTGAATAATGTTTTTATAAAGCAATAGTAGCAGATTTATGAATAACTTATTCCAACATAAAACATGTACAAATAATAAATGTACAAATGTTAAATATAAGATTTTTATAAATAAATGTATGTACATATATTAATACTTCCTCTCTTAAACCCTCTTTATGAAGTCCTCATCTCTCTCTCTCTTGCTCTTACTGCAGTTTCATCTTTATTTTTCACCTTTATGGAGGAATTTGATGCTCATTTATTTAACAAATTGTCTTTTGTCATGTATAGAGATTACAGGCATAAGCAATTTATAAATATTCAAGTATTACCTAATAAATAAATTGTGCAGTGCTAATAAATGTGTTATATTACCACTATGTAGGTATAATATGTATAGGTATAAATAAAGTGTTACTGAACGAAGGTTTCTAACAAAAAGACACAAACTGTAACTAATTTGATAAGAAACAATGGAAGGAATTCTAAAAATATCTACTCTAATGCTTGACTTCACCAGGTCTTTAATAAACTTTTTAATCAAGGGTTACACTCTTCTGTGACAAACTGACTCTGAGAGTTATTTACACACTGGATACTAAGAGAAGCAACTCCTTTGGAGAAAGCAATTTCTCCATACTAAATATTTCAATTTAAATCTGTGTGTTGTGTGTTGTTTTTGTGTGTTAGAGGCCTTTTATTTTGATCTTTATATCACACTTCCGTGGAGAGAAGGAATGGCAGTAAAGACCTTTGACATTAGCTCTGTTGAAATTGGATTTGGGTGAAAATAAGATCACTGGGGTTTCTGTGAAGAAGAGGCTTACCCCAGGACCCCATGGGAATTCAATCCCACCCAAAAGCAGTTCTGACTTTTACTTACACAGAGCCGCACAGTGGCTTGGTGCTTCGCATATTTGTCTTTCGGCACTGGGGTTTTGGGTTCAAGTCTATATCAGGGTTAGGGCTGCACGATATTGGGAAAAAAAATACATTGCAAATGTTATTTTTCGAAGATATATATCGCCATATTAAACAATGCAGGGCCCATGACATCACCATCCCCGCCCCTACCCGCGCGCTGTATCGCATTCGGATTGATCAAGAGCTGAGCCGAGCACTCAAAACTTGAGGAAAAGAGCAAAACAACAGTAATCTGCCCTTTAAACAGCCATTTAAACTGCTTTTAAAACATTTTTCTGGGATTAAAAGAGTGAATTCAGCTGTAACTGGAAATATCTAAGCAAAAGTGTGCTGGACTGAGGTGACTGAGATGTCCTGTGTCTGTGTGGGTCCAGTCAAAAAACATGGAGGTTAGGTTAACTGGTTACTTTCAACTGTCCTTAATTTGATTGTTTTACAACCTGCCCTTGTGTGAGTATGTGTGTGAGTGTGTGAGAGGAAATGTGTGTATGCCTGTATCCCTAGATATGGATTAGCCACTCTGTCCAGGGTCTGTGTGGTCATTTCTAGTTGGGAGTAAGCTGTGCCCAATTGGCGACTGCTTTTTGCTAGTGTGTGTTAGCTGTGTGTAAAGCATGTGCCAGTGTGTGTTAGCTGATTGTGTAGAGTGTTGAAGCGTCATTGGGTTCTAGAAAGGCACAATATATAGGCATAAGGAATAACACTTTATTCATACTGTAATTAAATCTTTATCTATTCAGTTATAAAACTCTCACATCTGGACGACAATTAATAAAGTTCAGTCCCTGAAAGTTTGCATCACATGTTCATATTATTGATATTATTGGCATCCAAAAAGCAAATATTTGATTGCATTTGAAAGATTTGATTTTATTTCTGCTTCTAGCAGAGGATCTCAAATATGACAAATATGTGCAGTCTGACTAAAGAAGTCAGAGGAAACCAGAATACCCAGAGGAAAGCCAGGCTGGCACAGGGAGAACACACTCGAGTCCTTATTGACAGAGACCAGAGCAGGGATCAAACCCAATTCCCCAGCTCCCTGGAGCTGTACAGCACACACACACACACACATAAACATCTTCTGAACCAGCATGCCATCCCTATGTATTGTCATTGTTTAAGAATTACTTCAAACAAAGATAAGATAGTAATGATTTATTAGGTCACGCAGTCCAAAATTAAATTAATTATAAATCCAAAATCTAGTCTGTCACGATATTTTTGGAATGCTCCCACTTCACCCCTGACCAGAAAAAAGCTGATATTGAGACATTTTGTTGACATATTCAGTGACTTTTTTGACTTTTGGGTGTTTTGGGTGTGGGATTGCCAGGGCTTCTCATAATGTCATCATAATTGTTTGGCCAATGTAATGATGATATCATATTTTAGTGATTCTGCTACTCAATACTATATATCGCAAGACAATTATCTATAATATTTTATGACATCTGTCTTACTAAAGGTTAAAATAATTAGAAATATTTGTTTAAATAACATATGATAAAATACCAGGAAATATGTATTTATTTGTGTCTGTTTCACAGAATGTGACAAACAATATGAAACAAAGCACAACAGTACAAATATATAAGCATAGCTTGGCTTAGTTGTTTCTGTTTAAAGGACCAATATGTAACAAATTTTCAGTAGTAAATGCACATCATGGAGCCCGTGTGTGGCATTCTTACCAAGTGCGGCATTATTCCAATGTTGTAAATTAGCCATAAACTGTTGTATACTACTCAAAAACCATAAACAAGAAGAGTTTTGCTGCTTTTAAAATGTGTAAGTAGAACACAACTATGCTACAATGAATATTTTCAAACTATGCAACATTAACGTAACCAATAAAACAAATGAAAACAAAAATATCAATATTTTGATGTGTTGTATTGATGACATGTCGGATACGAAAACTATACAATATATTGTTGTTTCAATATTTTATCCCGCCCCTAATGCTGAAATACAGTTGCAAGGTGAAATGCAAATGGTTCTCCTTAAACTGGCGTTAGTGAGCTTCTAGACTTCTAGTCCTGCTCACTGGACATAATGCAATCTGTGTATCATCAAAACCATTCAACGGACGACACATACTTCTCCACAATTTACTTATAGCCCTCACCCACCTGAGAGTGCTGTCCAGCGACTTCAGTTCAGCATCTGACTAAAAAACTGAGCCTGCTGTGCCTGAACTGACAGAGAGACCTCAATTAGCATGGATGAGAAACAGCAGCTCCAGAAGCAACATTCTGAGCACTGGTGCCCCTCACGGCTGGGTGCTCAGTCCACTGCTGTTCACTCTGCTGACTCATGACTGTAATGCCTGTAAAGTACAGCTCAAACCACGGCATCCACAAGCACAAGTTCAATGATGACAAAACCACTGTGGGTCATGATGAGTCAGCGTACAGAATAGAGGTGCGGCGGATAACTGATTGGTGCAGAACCACACTGCACAGAATCTTAACTGGTCTCCCAGCACCTGCACAGGGAGTCCAGCAGCACCTCTGCCTCCAGCGACTGAGGGAAGCTGATCTACACCCTCCTATTCTTACCATGTTCAGCAGAAGGACTGTTCAAAATGCATCCAGAGCAATCACATTACATCACTGTCTGGTTTGGGAATTGCAACACTTCTGACGCTGCAAGACCCTGCAGTGAACTGTGAGGACAATTAAGAAGATTGCAAGAGTTTCTCTGCCCTTCATTATGGATGTGAATCAGTAGTAGTTCAATCATTTAAAGGGTAACTAAAGTTGACTCCCCTCTCAACTCAAAAATAAAAAAATGCTAAAAAAAAAATGCGCACTGGGTGATGTATGGGTTTAGAGGGGGACTAGTAGAGCTGACTGGGCTGAGCAGTGTGCCTTTGATAGCACTGAGGCGCAGATGGGTTGACGCAGAGACATGTTGGCAATCCTAAACCCGAGTCTGCGCAGTAGAGACCAGAGGAGGGAGAAAGACTGTGGAGCGGAGCTGACTGGCTGTTATTGGTCCCAACCTTACAATAACCAACCTTTTTGAATAGAGCTGAAAAACGTTTTAAAAAACTAATTCCGTGGGGGTAGTGGAGGTAGAATTACAGTATATTAAAAAAAAACGTGATTGAAAGTTGTCTGTTTTGCCATTAAAACCTTTGGGGATGGGTGGGGTTACACAGCTTTCTGAAACCGAACAGCAGGGGGCGCCCGACCTGTGGTGGCTTCACTTTTGAGAGACGATGCTCTGTCCAGCTATATACAGTCTATGGTTGAACGTCACCAGGGGCGGAATTATTAATTGACTGATTTGCATATTGTGACAGGTACGCATAGCATAGTATACTATAACACAGTTCAACCTGTGAGGGCACTGCAAAGACATAAATGACCGCAGTAAAAACATTTTTCAAAGGTTAGGAAAGGTTTATAAAAAAATTAGCTATTTATGAAAAAATATGGTTTAGGTTTAAGTGCATTTTTAAAAAAAAGTTTGGATTAAACACAATAGAATTCTGTGGTTAATCATGATTATTCACAATTTTTCCTCTTTGTAAAACTAGGCTTTTAATAATGAGCATTTATTAGTTTGTTAGATTAGCAAACTAAAACTATAATAAATACTATATATTTATTTATATAAGTGGTGTCAATAGACCTTTTTCACAGTCGCTGCGTTGCCAATTCCGACTCCAAATAGTGGCAATAATGAACTTATGTCTGGACGGTTTAACAGAGCAACTCGCTGGTTTTCAGGCTCTCTCAATCATCTTCAGTATTCTTCATCCCAGCCAACAGGAGGATAGTTATTGCGCCTGGAACGACCTCCAGCCTGTAAGAAAGGCTAGTTTGTGTCGGGAGTACCGTATCAAGCAAACTTTTGACCGGAGTCTAATCCTGCACGCTGATTACTGCTGCTCAGAGCTCAGTGAAAAATCAGAGCTGCATTCAGAAAAAAGCAGAAAGCAGAGAGTTTCTTTGTGATTAACACAATGTCACATCTCTGAACAGACAAAATAAAAAATAACACTTACTGCTTATCACTAATTTTTATACTTACCCAATAATGAACACAGTAGTGAAAAAATGGTATGTTGCTTAAAATGTATTTTAAAATTTAATTGTATTATTCACAACAATATTTAGTGTGTGTGTCTGAAAAATTTGACAGCAGACATAGAAATCATATTTTTACAGCTAAATCACACATGCATATGACATTTCATCACAAGCTGCACGGTGACAGTCACAATAATTGAAAAGTGGTCCGAAGTTGCAAACGTTAAATTGTGTATGGTGACATTGTTTAGTTTTTTCAAAATACATTTTAATTTTGTAAAATAGTTTTTAATTTCCATGGCAGGGTGCAGACAATACAATCAATATTTTATTAATTGCTGAACATGCAGCAGAAAGACGTTTTCAGTCCTTTGAAAATAAAAAAGGTTATGATGTCACTGATGTCATGGTGACTGTCTTAAAAAGTTTTTTTTCCCAAGATGACAGGATGAACATGGAATTCTTAAACATGTTTACGTAGCTATTTTTTTTTTAAAGAAAAGCTTAATGATTCATTGAAATGATTAAAAAATCCTTAAAACATTTTAAACTTAAAATAAAACTATATATTTAAAAGAAATGTGTTTGTACATGACAAACAGCCATCCTTTACATCTAAATACATAAAAGTGTATAAAATGTAAAAAAGTGAAGGTATATGTTTAATAATATAATATGTAATAATTCAGAGTAATATTTGAGAAATGTGTTGTTACACAGAGTGTGTATATAAAAATTTCATCAACTATGCTGCAGACACAAAGTGCATGTTATATTGATATTGATTTGTTTTCATTTGTATACGCACTTGTGTACACGTTGTACTTTATGTAGTTATAGGTAGTGTAGTGTTTCTTCATGTTGCACCACAGCCCTGGAGAACCATCATTTCATTCCATTCTATATTTATACATATTTATGACAGTAAAAACCTCTTGACTTGACTATTGTAGTTGAGAATATGATGTTGCGTAATATTAAAGATGTTGGGACTGCTGTAGCTGGAGAATTTTGTAAATATTAGAAATTCTGAAGTTGTAACTGTGCTGTTAAGATGTTAAATGGTGTTAAGAAATAAATAAAGTTTAGGAAAAGGAATATGCCTCTTGTCCGCCCTTTTATCTAGCACCCTATAAATACATTTTACCTAGCTTACGTACCCTACATCAAGACTTCAGTGTTCCGAACTTGCAAAGTATTCCTATTGTAGGAAATGTGTTTAGAAATATAGACAGTGGCAAAGTTGTTAATTATTGTATTAAATAGGCCTATTGTGTTTTTTATAAGCTGTATAACTGTGCAGTATCATGACTTTACCCTTTGAAAAGCATTTTGTGATGTAATCTATTGAAAGATTCGGTTAAATGAGATCCTGATTTATGTTGTATCTGGTGTGATGCATCATAAGCAAAAAAATAATAAGAGTCCATAAATAGCTTTGCCAGTTCATTCAATGAATCCTCTGGACAAAACACTGAGGCTTCAGAGTTCTGACTGGTCTCAAGTAGCCTCCCATCATCTCCCACAGACCAAACTGACAACCTTCAGTCCGTTCTGGCCAAGTCTTTGGCTACGTTCACATTACCAGGCTGAAGTGACTCAAATCAATGTGACTCAGATCAGATTTTTTCATGGTGGTGTGAAAGTGCCAAATCTCATTTTTTCAAATCGGATTTCAGTCACTTATATATGTGGTTCTAAATCGGATACGTATCCGATCCAAGGACATGCAACATGAATATTTTTACGCATGCGCTATGTGCTTCTTTCTCGTACCCACACATCTCTTGGTGCTGCTGTGCAGCTAAAGCTGCAAAAACAGCAAAAGCAAACCGCCTGGCCTTTTTTCACCTCCTCAACCTAAGCATGAATTTCAGACCAGCTGTTTACTCAAGCAAAAGATGCTCCACATATGAGCTGCAATGCATCCATTTTACCTTTATAAAGCTACGAGTTGTCTCTCAAATGTGATGTTTTTTATTCCTATTGTTGGTGAAGAAGGTGGTGTTTATACTCGTATCAGTGTGCGCATGTGATGCGTTTCAGGGATAGATTTGTTCACATTACACACAGATACAGATCACTTACTATTGTGAATGTGAACCGTCAGGATAACCAAATCAGATTTGAGCAATGTGGCTTGTAATGTGAACGTAGCCTTTAAGCGTTAACTCAGCGGACCTCATCGCCCCCTGTTCCACCAATCAAGAGTGAGTCGATCTTTGCATCAAAACCTGACCCAGAAATGCCTGGACTTGACTTGTTGATTAGACTGCTCTCACAGGCACCACGAGTTTCTGTCTGATAAAATACAATATTCAGTCCTTGTAAAGCTCACACACATATATCTTAGAAAGTTCAGTCCACAAAATGCTGATTAAATGTGCAGTTTTCATACCAGCTCCGAGAAGAGGCCTTGAAGTAAATGCAGCACATATGAAGTTTTACTTATGGCAACATATAAATCATTCAAAAGTGTGAACCAGCAGTTGTGTGCAGTGAGGCCCTTCTAACCCTCCAGAGAAGGGGTGACGATAGGTGCATGTAAATCATTACAGAATATTTAATCAGGAAATATATATTATAGCTATTGTAAACTACATATTTTATGATTTAACTAAAATAAAAAACAGCAACTAATTCAAAGCATTAGTCTGCGTTTTTTAGTTGCTACAGGACTCTTATCTGACTGACAGCAGTACTAGTCAATGAAAGCTTTTTAAAATAGCTTCTGCCCCCACGTGTCTGCATGACCCTTCTGCTTATTTTGAGCAGGGTGTAGTAATGAGTATATTAGCAAAGTCGCAGGACAATCTAACCAATCAGATTCATCAGTTTCTGTCCGGGGGCGGGGCCATGGTCTAACCCCTTCCCGGCGCTCTGCTGAAGGGGCTACGCGTTGGTTAGTGTAAAACGGAGCGCATGCTGGATTAGTTCAATAGTTAACTAACTATAATAGAAATGCAACAGTAAATGAGAAGGGGTTGCAGAAGGGGTACCCACTATATTAACTGCACGCCACTGTTAACCAGTAATCATAAAGTAACACTTGATAACATATTGATCATGCTAAATATATAAAATAACACAATATACTGAAGGACAAAACTTCTCCATACTTTTTCACTGTCAAATTAATAGTGTTATCAAATTAAATAGATCCGTTCAGTAATTTTATCTTATTTACTTGCTAGTCGTTTTTTTTTAATACTGTCCGTTTTTATTGTGTAGAGTTTATAAGTCAAGCCTCGGGCTTAGAGAGGAAGGGGGGCATTGCGTGTCAGATATCAATTTTAGAGTTCAAGCAAATACAAAAATGTAAATCCGCTTAACACTCACACTTTTTAATGGGAATGTGAGGACCTGGAGCGGCGGATACAGGCAGAGCTCTGTTTTGTTGGAAGATGAAATGTGTCTCTTCTTGTGTGTCCCACTCTGGGGCATGCCCTGTGGCTCGCTGCGTCTCTAAGTACACAGCTCCTAAATCTCAGTGCTCTTTTCCAGGCTTCTGTCTGCCGCCAGCAGCTTACGCTCACCCACCCGCCGCCGGCATGTTCTCATCCATAATGGATGAAAGGTGGCACTGGAAGAGTTGCAGCGGTGCCCGATCACCTGACCCGTGCTATCACACAGCAAATGTAATCAAGCGCTATGGCTCTACAGGGAGGGAGAGAGAGAGATGGAGAGAGAGAGACATAAGAGAGGTTGGAGGAATCAGTTAGAACATCTGTAGAATAGGATGAGGGAATGCTGGAATTGCTGATGATGATTCTGGTGAAGATGTGTATGAAATGATGAATAGAAGTACAGCCTACAGCATGCAGGGATTGTTGGAAATAAGGGACATTCCTACATATAATCTTTGAAAATATTTTTAGTAATTTGGGAAAAGGGGTGTGCCATATAATATTGTATGCAATAATATTGCCAACATTTTTGAATATCGTGAAAGATATTATACTCTGAAATATTGTGCCATATCACCCACCCCTTATTACCACTTCAGAGTACTATTTTTTTACTGTTTGTAGCAAAACAAAAATTCACACTGTTGTAATTTCCCATTAAATATAAACTAGACACAGATTATATATGTCCAGCATTATTTATTTTACTTTAATCCTGGATATATGGATATATTTGAAGTGCATTTTTAGTATCATGACATTCTGGATAATTGACTTCGGTTACAAATCAGATTTTTAGCATTTTTTTAATATCTCAGTTAGCGGTGTGCCATATCATATTGCATGCAATAATAAAATTAAATGTTCATTTTGTTGCATTAGTGTATTCTTAAAATATTTTTTTAATTCAGTGTTTTGTCATATTGCCAAGAGTATTGCTATCGTGAAAATACCATGAAATATAATAATATTATTTTAAGGCCATATTGCCCACCTCTATTTGGAAATAAAATAAAAAGAAAATGTTGCAGCGTGTAAATGCAACCTTTGTGATGTTTGGAAGTGATTTAGTTTACTGTACAGCTCAATATGAATGCAGTAATGGGGAATAAGATGTGAACTAAAGTTGTAAATATTGGGAATTTGTTTATAAGTATATGAAGTGATTGGGAGACTGTGATATACACGTTTTAATCCTCTACGTTTTTATATCTGATATTAGGGTATATTGAATTAGCTGGGAAAACAGTGTGGCAGATTATTATTGATTTTCAGAATATGATGTTTTATATGTTGAAACTGTCATAGTGGTGAACATTTTGGGAATGATGTCTTTAGGAATGTGATAGTGTAAATGCTGTTGCCAGTTCTAAAGCTGGGAATATGCCGTTGTGATTTTTATTACTACTGGAAATGCTGCAGTTGGAAACATTAATGAATCTCCTTAATAAGTCTTAATATCTCTATAGTTTTTCCTAAACCACAATAAAATCAGATGGAAAGTCAAAAGAAAACTTAAGCACAAGTCCCTGGTGCTCATATGTGTCTCCTGAGATAATGAGCTGAGTAATGCTCAGTGGCAGCGGTGGATCAGCAGTTGGGGCAGTGGTGGCTCAGTGGTCAGAGCACTGGGCCATTTTCTACAAGGCTGTTGGTTTGATAGCCAGGTTTGGCAGGCTGCCATCAAATCTCACCATATCTCATATGTGTCTAAAACCACATTCTCAGTTTTAACCCTTCTTTAACCTCAGAAGTATCATATGTATCATTTCTTTTGCAATTTTAGGAGACACGTGTGCAACAATGTTGATCTCTAAATAAAACCTTAATGAGAATCCCAAATACGTCTCCTGAGACATCAGAGATCAACATTTAAACAAAAATAAATGTTTTACGGGGAAATCCTGACTCTGGAAATATGCTGATCGGATTCATTACTGTTGCTATTCATTACTATATCATTACTATATTTTCTGCAGTTAAGAACAGGATGTTGGGGAATGCTATAAATGAATTCTGTTAATTAAATATGTTGTAGATGAACAGCTGATGGTATTTAATATTGTAACTGTCCGGAATCCTGTAGTTGGGAATATTCTAATGTTCTGTTTTGATTTTTGGAAAGGGTGGAGCTGGGACAATGATCTCATAAGTGAAAGTATATCGTTAGATAATGTTATAAATGTTGTGAAGGCAGTAGTTGGAGACTTTTTAGTAATTTAGTTAGTGTCAATGTGGATGAGCCTGTTAATCTGATTGGGGTTGATGTAAATTAAAATGCAATTGCTGGAATGCTTGGATCATATTCCATGGCCATGTGCAGTTCATCTAAACTAGCTGGCAGTGATTTGGAGAAAAACTATGCTTGCAATTCTTTCGGGCCTCTCGCTGCGAAGCGTCGTGCCTCCCAGCAAGCCCTGTCAATCTCTAGGATCAGAGTCCCGCTGCTCATTGTGGCTTTGTTGGGGGTCTTGTAACCTGGGAACTTTTCATCAAAGACTCATCTCCTCAATTGGTGCAGGTTTATGACAGCAGCTTGTGAATGATGAGCTCTAAAATGTCTGGAGGAGACAGCAGCTGGCGCTCGTGATGGAGTTCAATTCAAGCAGCGCGACAAATGCAGGTCATTCATCACTAGTCGCAAACTTAAAATAGATTCAGCGCTAGCGATTACAACTGCTTTAAAATAGATGTAGCATTAGTGCTGAGCACTGAGGCATCCGCTGCTCTAGCACAGAGCATGCATGGTCTGGAATCTTTGTACCTAGATATCAGCATTGACTTTAATGCCACATTCCATTTGATATATTTTCTAGAATTGAGTTAGATTGTGATACAGTACCTATACATTCAGTATAGTAGTTTTTCTGCTCTTTTAATTGAGTAAGATTCTGATTTAATACCCATATCTTTAATGTTGTACAGTTAGTATGTTTTATAATTGATTTGATTCTAAATTCAGCACGCATATTTTCACTATAGTACAGTTTCTCTGTTCTTTGGATTGAGTTAAGTTGTAATACAGTAAACATACTTCCACTATAAAATCGCTAACCCGCACTTAAAATCCTTAAACTTTGCCAAAAGTCATCACTGCGTCTTTTAATCCGTTGTCACTTATGTATGAATTTTACCAATTAGGTTTTAAGGAGCAGTAAAGCCACGTCGCTGAAGTACAGCGTTATACAGAAATTTCTGTTTTTTTTCAGCACCGTGGCTGGAGTAGTATTAGCATTAGCCGGCAGGAAAAGGGTCCAGAAAAAAAAAATCTCATTTAATGTCCCAGTTTTCACTAAGTTAGTTTAACTTTCTGTTTACTTTTTCTGCCTGCATTAAATATGTCTTTTTTCTCGCTGACCATTGTGCCTCATTGGTGCTGGGCGATCATGTGACTTCACTATCCGATCAGTACTGCTCCTACGGATAGTGAATCAAATATTAAGGAGGGCGACTGCATCAGATTCGACATCACAACATTTAAAACAACTCTATAGACATTTACTGTGTAGAATCTTAAAAGATAGAAGTAGTTCCTCAGTGTAGTGCTGTCAGGCAGCATTAGCCGCTAACCGCTACATCACATCACCCCTGTTCCTTCCTATTATCACTTAAAATGTGCCCTATAATCCAGTGCGCCTTGTAGGAAAACAGCCCAAAAAATAGACGTCCATTAATAGTGTGTTTTGTAATCCGGTGCGATTATAGTGCGTACCCAGTACCCAAATTTTTACTTTAGTACAATTTCACTGCTCTTTTATTTTAGTTAGATTGAAACACAGAACCCATACGTCCAGTGTAGTTCCCTGCTCTTTCAATTGAGTTATTTTGTGATACAGTACCCAAATAAACATTTGCGTTGTTGAATTCATGCTTACAGGATTACTGTTTCAGAATCTGCTAACTGACCTTAAAGCCAAGGCTTGCTGTTCTTTACTAAATGTAAACTTGTGTTCATGTTGCCACAGACACTAAAGTAGTAGCTTAGAATGAAAAACCTTGGAGTATGTATTTAACTCAACTGCGAAAGCTGGACACTGTAGAAACAAATATGGATATATATGATGATATTATTAAAGCCATTTTAAGAAATCCCATAAACAGCATTTTGTACCGTTCACTGCAGCTACATGCCTTCAGGCTCATGAGGATCCACAGGGTTTTATTTACTTTTATACCACATAATAAATCACCTTATCAATCACAGGATATCTCCACCCCTCTTTTTGTTGTAACACACACACACACAGTGTGTTATTATGCGAGTAGTTTGATCAGCAGATGTTGATTTTTACTGAAAGAGAATGGGCTCTTGCAGGTGTGTGTTTGATGAGCACATGCAAGCTTTCACATGCTCTTATATGGTCATGTCTGATGCTGTCTGATGCTGTCTGAGGCTTCAGTGTTTTGTGTAAAAAGGCTGAGATCAAGTTCATGCTGTGAGATTCGGGTTTACGTCCAGAAATGAAATCAGATATTCGCCCTCAAGCATCGTTGTCCTTCACTGCGTGCTGCTCTCCTATTGGATGATCAGCTAGTCATGCAGGTGTACCAGAATGCTGTGGATATTATTCTAGGGCTTTATTTATTTTCACTGATGTCTTTATGTGTTCATTCACTGCACTAAATTAAATGCTGTATATCCTAACATCCAACATAGTGTGTTTAAATAAACACAGTATGGCATTATGTCTGAGACCCCAATGTAAAGTTGAATATTGGAGTGCTGAAATGTTTACTGCACTACAGTACCTGTAAAATGCATTCAACATGTTGGCTGTTTCCCCCTTTTATTGCTTTAATGAATCAAATCAGGGTCTGTATAACATAGAACTGTAAAACTTAACAATAATGTAGGGCTGCAACTAATGATTATTTTGATTATTGAAAAATCTGTCGTTTATTTTTGCGTTTAATCAATAATTAATCAGATAAGAAAGGAAAAGAAATTATGTACATCTAAGTTAATAACTAAAATGCAGAAAATAGAACTCAATTAATTTTTACTTATGTGTAGAATAATGTAGACACAACTAATTGATTACTACATTTATGGCCAATTAATCTAAAAATCAATTTGAATGGATTTAATCGATTAGTTGTTGCAGCACTAAAATAAGGTCAATCTAAAAGCATATTTGCACAAAATAATGTCAGTTAAATAAAAAAATATATAATGTAATGTACATAAATCAGTATTTATTATATGCACTTTTGGCTGAAATCATAGTATTGGGTCGGTGTGGTCTCAAAAAGACTTATATATTTGGACACTGTAATTTTATTCTATTTCTCTTTGTAAAACTGCTCCTTTTTTGTCGATCGCACAGAAAATACAAGATAAGGCAAGACAACCGTGTACATCATACTAGTGCTGGGCACAGATGGAATTTGTCTCTGTTCACTGCACCCATCTGTGCAGTGAACACATACATATGCACAGTGGTTTTATGAAAACACGTGCGGGATAAGGGCCTCACTCAAGGACCCAACAGGGTATCAAACCCACAACCTTGTCATCGATGGGCAGGTGCTCTAACTGCTGGGTCACCACTGCCCCTATAAAACTGATTAACCAGTGTCTGGACCTTCTGCACTAGTGTTTTTTATACTACAATCACTTCAGACACATTTACTGCACCCAGCTGATCTCCATTTCACTGTGGAACTGTGAGACTACTGGCAATAATTGGCTGGACCTCTGTTGAAGTGGGTCATGTGAATATGAATATTTTAATATTAATGCACTTAACACTTGTTTTATATTACACATTTTTTATTTATTGCCATGACATTGTTGAAATCTGTTTTTTCTTTAAAAGAGACTGTTTGTCAATTCCTGTCAAACAGTTGCAGTTTATTGACACGATTTAATAGTATAAAGGCATTTATAAAAGGGGGGAAATCCAAGACATTGACTTTGCTCTGTATATTATTGAAAAAAAGTGCTGAACTTTGGAACTTTTTTGGAACACTGCAGCTGAAGACTGACACTAAACACATGAAAATTTCAAAGCTTCAGTATCTTCAGCATGAACCCTTAGCGGCTGCATCTCAGTGTGTATACTGTGGGTTTGTGAGTTTGACGCTCAGTATTACTCTCTTCTGTTTCCAGAAAACTCCTACACACATCCCCACTCACTGCGCCGGAGCAGCACAGCAGCGCTGAGCTAATCACTAAAACACATTAACTGAGCTACTGGATTCCTCGCCATTCAGAGTAATTCATTCAGACTGAGATCATATATAAACACCTAGCAGATGTTCAGACAATAATAATGGATGTAGATTTTATTCTTGGGTTGAGGTCTAGGGCAGATATTTATATAAAGTGATGATAGTAATATAATATTAATGATATGGGAAAATTTAATTGAGCTACATAAACAGAAATGTGGGAGGTTTCATGGCTAAATTGGGCCAGCCTGGTGGCCAATCTTAATTAATTGCACATTGCACCAGTAAGAGCAGAGTGTGAAGGTTCATTTAGCAGGATAAGAGCACAGTTTTGCTCAAACTATTGCAATGCACAACATTATGGGTGACATACCAGAGTTCAAAAGAGGACAAATAGCTGGTGCACGTCTTACTGGTGCATCTGTGACCAAGACAGCAAGTCTTTGTGATGTATCAAGAGCCACGGTATCCAGGGTAATGTCAGCATACCACCAACAAGGACCAACCACATCCAACAGGATTAACTGTGGACGCAAGAGGAAGCTGTCTGAAAGGGATGTTCGGGTGGTAACCCGGATTATATAAAAAAAACATAAAACCACGGCTGCCCAAATCACACCAGAAATAAATGTGCACCTCAACTCTCCTGTTTCCACCAGAACTGTCCGTCGGGAGAATAAATTATTGTGGTCTAAAACCAGGTGTTCAGTTTCATTGTGCAACCCCTGTAGCTTGCATGTGCATGTGTAACATAACATGCCTCGACCATGTCTCGTCATGAAGTTCATTCATTAGAGTTTCCTAATGGTGTCCTGTGATAATTTATCCCATGCAGCTCCAATATTCTCCCCCAGTTCCTGCAGATTTCAAACGGGCACAGGTCTGATGATGCCTCTGGCTATAGATAATATCTGTGTCTGTAAGCCAAGCTTTTGAGCCGGCAGCAGTATGCAGAGAAGCATTGTTCTAATTGTTCTGGTGCTATGGCCAGTTGTAGTAATGATCTGTGTGCTTATAGTCCTAGATAGACAGACAGACAGACAGACACTTTATTGATTCGAAAGGGAATTTAGGCATCCAGCAGCAGCAGCATGCAGCCATTTGACACACAATACATCTATAGGACTATCTGTCTTCCCTGAGCCCTAAGATTCGATCTCTCTTAAACTTCTTCAACTGCTGGAATTGCTTTTGAGCTCGGAGGCATACTCCACGTTGTGTATTTAGTCTGGTTCATGTCTGAGGAGAGACTTTAATCATTCACAGGCCTTCTGGGTGCAGCTATTTTCTAAAATGTAATAATAATACTAATAATACTAATACTACTACTACTACTAGTAATAATAATAATACTAATTATAATTGTTTATGAAAATGCCATTCCACCAAATGGGCGACATTTGCTTGTTTTAACTTTTCCAAATTAAACATTTTGTTTTATGTTTTTTCAACTCTGTATCTAATAACACATATATGTATCTATTCAAAACATGTACTGCTCAAACTCAGGCAGCTTTACTTAATCTAAGGGACTGAAAGTAACAGGAATTTGTTTTAGCATTGAATTAGTAAAAACATGAACAATAGCTAAATGGCGGCTATGCTAACAGCATGAAGGCACTAAACACATTCTACTGATGTTTTAAAAAGAAACAAATAATATCTAAGAATAAATGTTCGAACAGCAATGAGTGTTAAGATTGACCTCCTCAGTCACAGTTACAATAAGAAGATCAAATATACAGAAAAACTAATAAGGGATCTTAATTTTGGTCTTCTCATGATCTTCAGAAGAACCAGCTGGTGTAACCTCCTGTTATAGATGTGACTGTTGTAGAATGTTCCCGATGTTTCAGATGGGGTAAAGTGTTACAGTAACAGGAATGAGTGAAACCCAGGGGAACAACTAAAATGTGTATTTTAACTAAAAATATTTATATTTCATGGTAAAGTTTATAGTTAGAGATTGGGGACAGGTAACAAATGCTATTTTCTCAGTGTTCTGGGTAGTTTTTTATTAATGTTTTAAATAACATATCTTACTTTTGAAATTAAGTCAATGTACAAGAAACTATGCTTAGTAATAAAATGTATATTAAAGTTCTTTTGTGTGCACATTTATATATGTAATTTCCTAGGGACAGAAATGGCAATGATTCGGCGGAATATGCCATAAAATGAAAACTTTATGTAAAGAAAAATAACCTCTCAAGCTATTTTGTTTTCATGAGAATTCACTGAAGGATTCAAAACAAACAGAACCCTTTTGTTTTCAGTCTAAAAGCAAAGTTGCTTAGTAGTCTGTCCATGTTCAACAAGCTGATGCAATATGAATTGGACAAACATTGTAAAAGTTTCAGCACAAAAAAACAAAATTATTTATGAGCACCTTCAGAATAAACAGAGGGAAAAATGACTGATCTGTGTGAGCATCCTGTGATGAATCCTAATTTAAATTCTCATTATAAATGGTTGTCACAATAAAAATAATAATACAGTGGTGATCAATGGGGTTTAAGCCCTATTTCTGTTTCCAGACTTTCAGTTTAGTTACTGAAATTTAAAAAAGATAATAGTAAATAGTAAACCACTTGAGATGGTGATTGGAGGTGATTTGGGATGAGCTGAAGCTTCACAGAGTGAAAGAAAAGCAGCAAGTATTGTTCAGCACCTCCAGGAACTTCTTCAAGACGCTGAGAAAACTATTCCAGGTGACTCTCCCTCATGGAAACACTGAGATTAAAATACCAAGAGTGTGCAGATCTGTCCTCACAACTAAATGTGGTATTAAGAATAATCTAAAGTATAAAACATATTCAGATTTTACAAAATAAATGCGTGTGTTCCTGTATATCTTTAATATAGTCTTCAATGTTACAATTTACAATGTAAAAAAAGAAATTGCATTAAATGAGAAGAGGTGTGTCCAAACCTTTAAGTGAAAAAAAAAAAAAAAGAAATACTACTACTACTACTACTAATAATAATAATAATAATAATAATAATACTAATAATAATAATAACAATGATAATAACCCTTTTTGAATAATGACCAACTTTTGATACAGACACTAACAGTGCAGCTCTGTGGGCTTTAGAGGAGTGTGTGATTGACTGCAGCAGAAGCAGCTCTGTGAGGGATATGGAGGACGTGGCTCTGCATGGCTGTTAATGGCACGTGTGAGTGATGGAACAGAGCCGTGAGAGCTGTGTGTGCATTATATAGATATAATAAATGCATGCTGTGAGTGATGTGGGTGTAACATAGAGACACAAAATGCTTGTGGTGAGTTATGTGTCTGTGTGTCTCTGACTGATAGGAACAAAAGCGGCTTCTATGCAAACAATAAATAGATGTAAAACACCTCATGCTGTGTGTGTGTGTGTGTGTGTGTGTGTGTGTGGCAGGTCAGTAGTGCAGTGAGTGAGTAATGCAGTAATTTGTCCCAATGTTAAAGGGAAAATGTCAACCAGAATCTATGGCTAATCTGCAGTAGACCATCTTGGCAAGGATAAGCTGAAATGAGTTCCATTATCTACGTAACACACATCAGTTCAGTGGTGGTGAAGCGGAGAAGGTTATTCAGGATTTACTTAATAATAAGACGAGGGATGCAGGAGATGTAGCACCTGACATGCTGAAAGCCATTAAGAGATATTTTATTAATACATTAAAGTAGGAAATATCTGCACAATGGCAACATCCTTAATTTGTTCAATAGTTAATTTACACACAGAGCAACACTTGACCTATACTGAGCTCTGGATTTGATCTAGTGATTGTGACAGATCCCTGTGTTACAGTGATGATCGATTGTGTGGAATATTTGATAGTACTGTGGTTGAAAATATCATTTTAGGCAGTGTTGTCAGTGTTTTCAATGCTGTCACTGGAAATTTTATTCAGGGAGATGATGCAAATGTTGGAAATATCATTTTCAGTGAGTATTAACAGTTGAGAAATCTGGATTTGGATGAAGATGTGATGCAAATGCTGTTTGTGTCTTTTGGAATATAATGAAAAATAATGTAAATTCTGCATAATAATACTGCAGTCTTTAAAATGCCATGTTATGCTTTATGGATGGAGGAGGGGGAATATTTAGGAGCTCTCAGTGATCTCCCAGCATGCTGAGTAGCAGCCTTCTTTCTGTTTGCTGGGATTATTAAGGGGTTTTATGTTGTTTTTTCCGGGGGATTAATTATGTATTATATGTTTATTTGTGATCATTTAGTTTAATTGTACCTGTTATTATTTAATATTTTTATTATTATTTATTATTCCAGTTCGAATGGTGAATAAGGGTCTCCATCAATGGGTTGCCGTTTAAAAAGAAAGCACTTAATTGCTTGTTGCAGCAAAATTGTCTCTCTCACCTGATTAAAATAAATTTGTAAACCTGACTATGCCTTGGCTTGTTACTTTCCTGACAGTTAAAAGTGTATATATTTAAGTTTATGACGTGTATTTAAGTTTTTGGTGAATGACGCTGCTGGGAAAAGGGCGTAGAAGAAGTCTGTAAGTGTTGTAAATACTGCAGATATTGAGAATAGGATGTTGGGGAAATTGATAGTGTGGTGTTGGTGTCGGTGATGAACCTGTTATTCTTGTTTATAATTGTTGTAAACGAGGCCACGTTCACTGAATGCTCTGTTAAAGTCTGCTGCAGTTTAGCAGTGAATCTCTGCAAAAC
The DNA here is from genome assembly GCF_023375975.1 of Astyanax mexicanus. Classification (NCBI taxonomy): domain Eukaryota; kingdom Metazoa; phylum Chordata; class Actinopteri; order Characiformes; family Acestrorhamphidae; genus Astyanax; species Astyanax mexicanus. Next base: position 34,239,973 of record NC_064408.1, read on the forward strand.
CATAGGAAAGGATGAACTGCTTTTGAGGGTCACTTGGCTCGGAGTTCACTCAGACGGACCAAAACCAAATGGCCCGCAACAAAGCTGAGATGGGTTTCTGCTGTTTCTGCAGGAGTGTGTGTGTGTGTATATATATGTGTGTGTGTGTGTGTGTGTGTGTGTGTGTGTGTGTGGCTGGGGGTGAACATATAAAATTATTAAAAACCACCAGGACCAGAAAAGAAATAGAGGCCCAAACAAAAAAAGAGCGACAAAGAAAGAGAGACAAAAAGAGGGAGGAAGGGACAGTGAAAGAGAGAGAAAGAGAAAGGAACAAATCAAGACAAAGAGAAAGAAAGAGCAAAAGACAAAAAGACAGATACAAAGGGAAAATGTTAGAAAAAGGGAAAGTAAGAAATAAAGAGAAAAAAAGTAGAGAAGTAGAGAAACCTAATAAAAGACAAAAAGAATAAAAGACAGAAAAAGAGACCAAAAACAGCAGATGAAAGAGAGGCAAATAACAAAGAGAAAAAGACAATGGCAGAAAGAGAGAAAAAGACAGAAAAAGAGAGACAAATGCAGAAAGAGACAAAAAGAAAAAGAGAGAAAAAAGACAGAAAAAGAGAGACAAAGGCCAAAAGGAACAGAAAGAGAGAGAAAAAGAGAGAAAGGCAGAAAGAAAAAGAAAGAAAAAGAGAAAGACAGAAATATAGAGAAAAAGGCAGATAGAAAAGGATAGAAAGACAGAGATAGACAGACAATGGCAGAAAGAGAGACAGAGAAAGAGAGAGAAAGACAGAATGTGGGAGACAAATTCAGTAATACAAACACTGATCTTTGGGAGCCTTGGTTCATAATCATGTCTAGAATTTTTCAGCTTGTGGTGATGAGTGATTTTCTATATATATATTTTTGTGCAACTGTAAGATTAGAACTAGTGATGCAGCAATACCATTTTTTCCCAACTGTGTACGAGTACATGTATTTTTTTACTCACCGATACCATACCTACTTAGAGTACTTCGAATCAGAAGCGTTATGTAATAGTGTTGTTATTAGTGTAAAATACAGCAATGCAACAGTTGATTTGTTTATTTTGGGTTTTGTTGTAAGTCGCATTATTTTACTTTTCCAAATGCGCATGTTTGAAAAAAAAAAAAAGAAATTAATGTTAGATAAAAATAGAGGTCTGTTTTACTCTTTGGACGTCACCATGTGATGTCAGGACAATGATCAGCCAATCGGAGGAGAGTTTCAGGGAACAACATGTGGGTTCTTGTTGGCTGAGCAGGTGGTGTTTTGAAGTAAGGTTTAGTTTTTTTATCACAGTTTTTTTCTGTCTGTGGATACTTTGCGTTGGATATATGAACTCTTTGACCTCAGCAGGCCCTGGGGAGCTCAGGATCTGTGGGCGCTATTGAACTGCTACCGGTCTTAGCGTCGGCGTGGGGGAAGAGGCAAGCTGTGAGTCCCAATGGAGCTCCACAGCTTCTCATAGCATACTTCATGAATCAGGGTTTGCTGAGCTGCTGCTGTTTAGACAGTTGTTATCTCTCTCTCTGGCTCTCTATTTCTTTCTATTTGTTTCGCTCACTTGTTCATGCTATCTCCAGTGCTGTGGATCTGGGACTAAATGTACACTACTGGTCAAAAGTTTTAGATTACCCCTATTTTTAGTTGTCCAGTAGCACAGTGAACAAAAAGAATGCATAAAATTTACTTTAAAAAACATTTTTACAACTTTCTGCATTTGCTATTTTTAAATACATTTAAATTTTAGATGAAATTTAAATACCTTCAACTCAGTTTCAAGAATTAAATGTTACATAGAGTAAATAAGTGAACTGACCATAGTTAATCATTTCTTTTAGTAAACTTTACTTAATTTCTGCATACAATATAAAATTACTTTGAAATGTAAATATTTTTAGTTAAAACACATATTTTTACACTGTCTCAACACATGGATGGCATGTAATACATTCTTTTTAGTATACTAAATATAATGTATTACATGCCATCCATGTGTTGAGACAGTGAGACTTGGTCTGTTCACAAAATAAATCTTTGAGATTATGTAAATATTTGAATGTGTGTTTTAACTAAACATTTTTAAATTACAGGAATTATAATATATTATGTATCATAAATTATTTGAGTAATATTGTATAAATTAAGTAATTGTGATTAGGTAATATTCTATGCAGAAATTAAGTAAAGTTAAAAGAAAGGATTGATTCAGCAAATATAAATTAAGTAAAGTTTACTTTAAGAAAGGATTGACTGAAGTTCAATTCACTTATTTGCTCTATGTAACATTTAAGTCTTTTTTAAGAGTTGAAGTTACTTACATTTATCTGAAATAAAATTAACTTAAAAAAAGCAAATGCAGAAAGTTGCAACATTTTTTTAAGTAAATTTTACTTATTTTTTTCAGTGCAGTGCTGTACAGCCCACACAAGCTGCTTTTATATTTTCTTATATTAGCAATGACTTTATTACTGCGCTTCATCTGTCAGATCTCTAATTCCTCTCTTCACTGCTGAAACTGAGACTTAGTCCAATATTAAACTGAGCTAAAGGCGCTGTTGCCATGTGTGTTTTTTTGTTTTGTTGGTAAAACTTTTGTTCAAGTTAATTTCTCCTCTTGAGCATATTATACTACTAATACTGTATGTTTATTATCACTGCGGTTGGAATCTGTATTAACAGATCTGCTGTTGCACTGAAGGTCCTATCGTGAGTAAACAGTAAGTTGGCCCCTCCATTGTTATGAAAAACAGCCTGAATGCTGTAGGCTGAATAGACAGGTATATAACTGTGTTACATCACCACACTTCCCGAAAACCACAACCTTGTCTTAACAGAACCTGAAGTAAACCGCAGTTCCAGTACAGTGACATAAAACATATTCACATGAAGTGAATAAACTGTACATAAAGTGTCCTTGAGTCAGTAATAAAAAATAACAACAAACACAGTTCTGACATCAGAGATACTCTCTTTTAAAAACATTTGGGTACAAAACATTCTGATCTTAGATCAGCTTCTTTTATGTGTACTAAAACACATAAAAATATTTAAAACCTGTTTGGAGACAGTGACGTGGCTTTATTCATTTTGGTACAGACTTTGAAGCAGTTTATCAAAACACTGAATTTCAAATGAAGCGATTCAGTTTGAATCTGTTAGTCTACTAATTAGCGCAGGTGAGTTCAGAAGCTACTACTTACAACTTTTGAGCTCATAAGCACAACATGATTTCTGACTAAAGTGATTTTGGTAGTAAACTGTCAGACACCCTGGAAAAATGCTTTTTATCATTGACTTCTATAAATATATTTACAATTACTGAAGACTTAACAAATGAACCAAGAGCAACATAGTATGAGCGCATAGTTGACTGCCATTTTTGCACATAAACTAGGGTAGGTTTATATACAGTGTTGTGGAAAAGTATTTGCCCCTTTACATATTTTTTAGTTTTTGCTTCTTTGTCATACTTACGTTTTTTCAGACTATTAAGCAACAAGTGTAAAAGCAATTTTTGACATTTAAATTATGTAAAAAAGGGACACCCTAGAAAGCTCACAACTGTCAAACAAATATAACCTGAATAAATATAAAAAACAAATGAAAAAAAAATGGTTTCCTTCATTAAGGGAAAAAAAACAATCCAAACCAGTCTAGCCCTATGTGAAAAAGTAATTGATTTTTTTTGGAAAGTTGACAATTTTACTACTAACCACAACCAGGCCTGATTAATAACTGACCTGTAGAATCAAGAAATCACTTAAATAGAACCTTTCATGAAGCAGCTAAAAGATCTTAAAAAGTCAGACATTAACCCCTGATCTGAAGAAATACAAGAACATATGAGAAAACAAAGTCATCAATCATCTATTAATCTGAAAAAGGATACAAAGTCAGTTATAAGGCTTTGGGAATCCAGAGAACCACAGTGAGAGCTATTATTCTCAAATGGAGAAAACATGGAACACTGGTGAACCCTCCCGGGAGTGACCGGCCTATCAAAATTACTCCAAAAGGGCATGAACAACTCATCCAGGAGGTCCCAAAAGAGAGCAGCAGGACAACCTCTGAATGACCCAAAAAACAGTAGCCTAGTCAAAGTCTAATAAAGATGTTGTGGACTGATCTTAAACAGGTTGTTTATGCTGAAACCCTTCAATGTGTCTAAATTACAACAATTCTGTAAAGAAGAGTGGACCAAAATTTCTTCCACAGAGATTTTAAAGACTCATTACCAGTTACCGCAAAAAACCTGATTGCAGTTTGGGTCACAACCAATTTATTAGCTTTAGGGAGTAAACACTTTTTGCACACGGGGCTAGATTGGTTAAAATAGATTGTTTCAATTAGTAAACAAAATGATCATTTAAACACTACATTTTATCTTTATTTAGGTCGGATATTAAAGTTGAAAAATGCAAGCATAATAAAAAAGAAATCTGTAGGGGGCAAATACTTTTTCACACCACTGTATATATTGCAATACTGCACAATAACTGAAATTATGAATGAGATTAGTCAAATATTATGTGCAGTGTGAATAGTGTGAGTTTTTTTTTTTTGTATAAAGCAGCAAAAAAAATGTAATTTGATATCGCACATAATGTCTGCCTGCTAATGAGCGTTAGTAATTGGACAGCACACACGCGAGACACGGAGAACCTACAGTATTTCATCCTGCCAGTTCCTGACCCAGCAAAAAGAGAGAGAGGGAGAGAGAGAGATGGAAGGAGAGATAATGGAAGGGGTAATTTCCAGCACTGATGTGTCTGGTATAAAATAAGTGGGTGAAATGGCCTCTGCAGCAGCGGTGAGGGGAGCTGCAGAGTGGTCAGTGATGTAGAAGGATGAAAGTCTCGGTAGCCATTCATCATTACTGACACCCTGATCCTGGAGAAATCTTCCCCAGGTGAAAACAGCTCACATCCTTTCTCACTGAACAGTCCCTGTGTGAAGCTTTTGAAGGTGAGGGGTAATTGCATTCCTTAAACGTGTCTCCTGTACTTAAAAAAAAGTTGCTATGGAAACTGATGTGCAACAGAGGTAGAATCCAGATCCAAGTAGCAGAATCTGATTGTAGAGTAAAGCGCTAACTTCGAGTTGAACTGGACATTCAGGGGGGGGACCTGCAGGAATGTAAAATAAAGAACAGTTCATTTTAAGAACTAGTGTAATATTATGAAGTGTTTCCTGCACTATTTCTTACTTGTACAAATTAGATAAACCAAAAAATACAAATCTAGATTCTTTAACAAGAAAGAAGCGGCTTGAAAACAGCCATTCTTGGTGGGAAAAGAAGCAGCTCATTTATTGAAGCAGAGTTTTATACCAGATAATGTATATAGAGGACTATTACTACTTGAGAATGTCTGCAGGGATGCCAGACACTCGAGAAATGAATGGGTTGTTATGGAGCAATTGAGCAATGTAGTTTATAGTTTATAAATGCTTGAAAATGTATTTTAATAATGAGAAATACTCTAATTTCCTCAATACAGAACAATATTAAATGTTTCAGCTCTGAGGACAAATGTAGACATATACCTTTTAAACATGCTCCGGCTGTTACATTAAAAACAGCTCACTAACCAACCAGATCACAGTAGTAATGGTAGCGTACATAATAATATCCTTTATAATTCTCTATATAAACAAAAATGTAAAAATTATGGACTATTACTGTTTATGTTTGCTGTTTATATGTATGCACTATATATATATATATATATATATATATATATATATATATATATATATATATATATATATATATATATATATATATATGGAAAATAAATGATCACAAGCCATCAAGCCAAGCTGAGCTGCTTGAATTTTTGCACCAGGAGTGGCATAAAGTTATCAAAAAGCAGTGTGTAAGACTGGTGGAGGAGAACATGCCAAGAAGCATGAAAACTGTGATTAAAACCAGGGTTATTCCACCTAATATTGATTTCTGAACTCTTAAAACTTTATGAATATAAACTTGTTTTCTTTGCGTTATTTGTAGTCTGAAAATTTTCTGCAATAAATGCTCTAAATTACAATATTTTTATCTGGAATTTGGGAGAAATGTTTTCTGTAGTTTATAGAATAAAACAACAATGTTCATTTTACTCAAACATAATAACCTAATAATAGCTAAATTATTTTTTTCTTTTTTTCAGAGCTGTATATACATTCTTTAAATAAATTTCAGTGTTTTCTCATTTTGCCAAGAATATCGTTATCGCCTAAATACCCTGAAATTATGTGATATTATTTTAGGCCCATATTGCCCACGCCCAATAGGATCTCTGTTGGTCATAGCCCATTTTCTGTAGAAAAAATATTGAAATACACAAGTACATTTTAACACTGTCTCAAAATACATTTGTATGACATTTTCTTATACATGCTACTTTTTAAAATGAAAGGAATATTCTGGACCAGAAGATTCTATTTTTAATTTGAGTTTTTAGCCATTTATCTCCATTTACCCCCTATTTACTGAGGAGTCACTCTTTTCCATTGCACACAGGGATTTCTCCAGATTCTGTGAACCTGCTGATGAAATTATGTACTGAAGAGGATGGGATAGCAAAAGTCTTTGGAAATTTAAGTTAAGGAACAGTTTTGTAAAATTGCGCAACAATTGTTAAGTGCACGTTTTCGCAGATCCTCTGCCCATCTTCGATTTTAAAAGTTTTCCCAGTCATTTGAGTAAGTTGCAAATTGCTCATATTGCAACTGTTGTCTCGTCCTGGTTTTGCATCTCTCTTGTCTGTCCCTGTATTTATTTACTTTCTGCACGTGCCCTGTGTTGATCCTGTGTCTCCTCCCTGTTTCTCACCTGTTCATTTGTAGCTCCACCCCCTGGTCCCAGGTGTTTCCTGTTTGTATAAATAGTCTCCATGTCAAGTCTAGTCTACCTGTTTTCCTCTGTCTGTGGTTGTACGTCTTTTGTCAGTCAGGTTATGTGTTCCTTTTGTTTTTCTAGTCTTCATGTTCTCCGTGATTCTTTGCTTTTTTTTAGTTCTTTGTTTATTTTGTGTTTTTTAATAAATTTTCTCAAGTGAATCTGCAGACAACTGTTTTTATTAGTACCACTTTTAAAATTGGGGTTGTAGATTACAATTTGCCAAAAAGTGCATTTAAGATTACTGATCTTAACAGTCTTGAGTAAGCATATAATGATTTTGTCTTGTAGTTTAATGCTGATTGGTAGAGCATTCCAACAACTAGCCTTGAGCAGTACAATATAGCTGCTGCAGTTGCAGTTGCAGGTGATTGAATCCATTGAACTGAGAGTGGAAATGATGTGCTTTTTTATCAAACAGTTCCTTTATTAGTTTTATGCTCTGTTGAAAGCGGCTGCATTAGTGGATCTATGAATAAATAAAGAAATAAGCACTCGCTCGGCCTGTGGATCCGTCTCATTAGCAGTCTCTGTTTTTCCCGAGCCTTCAAAGCTCAGCAAATAACTCCACTCAACTGACAAATTTAACTCTGCAGAAAGCCCCCTGTTATCCCGTGCACAGCTCACTCCAGACACATGTGCCAAGTCAGCGTCAGAGAAAGCGAAGTGTCGCAGGCCGGGACCGCTGCACGCTGTGTGCCACTTTTACCAAAAACATCCATCAGCCAGCGAGCAGGAGCAACACAGCAAAGGCTTCAGGAAAACGTATCTCTACAGAGAAGAGATTTATATATAAATCTGCCTTTAAGATCAGATCTAGTCTCCACAGAGGCGGTATAGACTCCCTGCACTCCCAGCTCTCCCATGCTGTACATGGATTTTTAGTGAATTGTTGGGAGGAGTTTTCAAAATAAGCCTAAAAGAAATGCTAATAGATGAATATAAAGCAACCGAGTTGCTTTACATACATTAACTGTGCTAATAGGCGCTATTTGCGTTCATTTGGTGTTAGCCGCATTAGCATTTTGTAATGGAACTTTATTCTGTCCTCTTGTTTGTTCTCTCTTTTATCGGTCCCTCTCTGGCTGTAGTTGGTTGCCTAGTAGCTCTTAGAGGAAATAACTGTTGTGAAAAGTGGTCATTAATATGCAAAATCAACACCTCAATAATGAGCTGCTTTTCCCCAGTAAATATCAACAACATGTTTATACAAAGACTGGATTACACTCTGTAAGTGAATAAACTGAACTAGAGACCGTTTTCTCAGTATATTCTCTCCCATTGTTATAAGAAATTAAGATAAAATACACTAATTTATTTGTTTTATTTTTTTATAATTACACTACAGTACATTGCATTTAGCGTACACTTTACTTTGCAGATGTACAGGATGTACAGGAAAGTATTAGTAATGCAGTTTCCTCTGGCCAAACTGAAAAGAGGAGAGCTGAAGAGGCTGATCCCTTCTCTGTACAGCAGCTTTGTGACAGCAACCTGCCACTGAACTTCTCTTACTGTCCATAATGCTGGTGTGGAGAAGGCGCTCATCATCATCCATAATACACTGCAGTTTGTGCAGTGTCCTCATCTCAGCCACCTTAACCACAGTGTCCAGTTCCACACCAACAACTGACCCCACACGCCTGACCAGCTTGTCCAGTTGCATCTCGTCTGCAGCTAATACGTCACCAGACCCTGTATAAAGAGTGAATAATGGGAAACATTGGGGCCAAACTTGGTCAAGTGTTTGATTGACATTAAAGGCCCATGGTCACTCAGGAGAACCTGCAGAAATCCACAGCTCAGGTGGGAGAATCTGTCCACAGGACAACTATAAGTGGTGCATTCCACAAATCTGAAGAAAAAACATTGTTGAAAGAAAGACAGAAAAAGTGCAGTGGCAGCAAACTGTGCTTAAATGAAACCAAAGTTGAATGTTTTGCCTAAATGCAAAGCGCTACATGTGGCAGAAAAGAAACACTGCTCACCCCCCCATGAACACCCCATCCTTACTGTGAAACATGGTGTTGGCAGCATCATGCTGTGGAGATGCTTTTATTTAGCAGGGACAGGAAAGCTGGGCAGAGTTGAAGGGAAGATGGATGGAGCTAAATACAGGACAAACCTGTAAGAAGAAGGAAACCTGGCAAGACATGAAAATTGCTGTTCATAGACTGTCTCCATTCAACCTGGCTGTTCTTGAGCTCTTTTGCAAAGAAGAATGGGCGAAGAAAAAACATGTATCATTTTCGTTCCACTTCCCAGTTATGTGCTACTTTGTGTTGGTCTATCTCCTAAAATCTCAATTAAATACATTTAAATTTGTGGTTTTAAGGTGACAAAATCTGAAAAATTTCAAAGTGTATAGATTTTTTTGCCAGCCACTGTAAGTGATACGACCCATAGCCAGGGGGTCGAGAAACCGGTTTGGGAAGCTCAGATTTCTAATTGACCTTCAAAAGTGAAACAATCTGCCAGAAAAATCGTCTGAAGCTTCCATCCTCCTTTGAATCCTCGAACACTAATGATTAGCTGAGTCGTGTGTTTAATTGCCTGCTGCTGTCTGATTGTTTTGGACCTGTCTGGCTGCGCTAATTGACTGCGCTAACTGAAAGGCGAGTTTACTGAGGTGGAGGAATGAGGCGGCGAGCGGATTCTGCAGTGAGCACACGTCGAGAGCGGGCTGCGTAAAATAAACACTCAGAAAATACTAACATATCACAGTTGACATCTAATCCATCATGTGCTTAAACGCTTAGCGGTTGGTTGACAGCATTGCGTGCCATGGACTTCCAAACACTCACTGCTCACACACAACACAAACACGCACACACACACACACACACCTCTCTAGGCCATGCGTCATAAAATAGGTCATTTGATAGGGTTAGTCTGTTTTTGCTTTTTTTTTCTCTTTTTTTTGGTCTAATGGTATCCTTGGCCGGTTATTTGGAGGTTTTGCCCCAAAGCGTTGTGGGAGGAGACAGCAGCCGCTAAAAGAGCTGCCATCTCTTTGAATTTAATTCAAGTGGTGCTTCGTCCTCACAGCTTCCCTCCTGGAGCTCTTTTCTCTACACGTCATTACTCTCCTTTGTGAGCTTTTCATAGTGACTCTCCAAACTGAAGCCGGTGTGAAATTACTTGATACTGCAATTTGAGTCCGTTTTATAAGTTTACGTAACCTCGCAGACCCTGCGGCTCGAGGCGTCGCAGGCCCAGCAGTTTGTGGTCGCCTGTTTGTTTGTAAAGTATTGCCATTTCTTTTTTAATGCACTCTCTCGCATTGTGGCGGAGTTGAAAGCCGCCCCCTGCCAGCAGGGTCCCGGTGCTCTGAGCTTGATTTTAGAGGGTTTTTGGCTTGGAAAGTGCCTCTAATAACACCAGTTTAGATGTAGCGAAATTCAGTGCGCACACACTTTCTGCTGCACCAGCCTGGGCCAAGTTAAGGCCTTATTTAAATACAGTTTTAAAGACGCCCTGGAGAAAAGGAGAACATTAAGAAGCAGAGTTTTTAAATGGGTTGCACTTTCCCTTCAACTACATTTACTTGTGCAAGTGTACTACTCAGCTAACCATTCAAATGCAAATCAAAGCAAATCAAATGTTATGTGTTTGCAATAATGATCGTTTTGCTGCTGTGGCCGACAAACAGCCTAATCCAGCATTTTCTATTAAGTTTAAACAGAGGTCACGCGATGCTTTCTGCGACCAAAGTCGACACTTGTGTTTTTTCCCTCCCTCTAGGGCTGATGTAATCAACTGCACTAAATTTGCACTGAGAATGTAATAGAACAGGGATCAGGGATTCCCTGAAGAGGAAATGGACCGACAACAATCACGTTGCAGATAGCAAGATGTGTGCAAGTAGCTGTGGGGTCTCAAAATGAGATTTTATACACGTTGACTAATTTTTTTCCTGACCACTTAATAGTAATAATAAGCAAAATCAAATCAAATCTAAAGAAACAGAGCAGTATTTGTATAGGATGGTCTTTTGATGGTTTTGAGAGTGAACAGAACTGCTAGTCAGGGTTCTCCTCCAAGCAGGTTGTGCTCTGGTAACGTTGTGTTCGCAGCTGAGATTAAGATTAAGGGAAGCAAATTCACAGAGAATCACTAGCCATGCAGCAAGATCCCATTAACATGTTGGACTCCAAGACATTTATAAGATTCATACAAACATGTTTCATACATATTCTACAATTCACAAAAGGAGGTCCCTTTCACTGGTGCCATTGTTTTGGCAAAATTATTATATCTTGTACTGTCGATACAGCTCCTGTCTATTGGTAGCATTGTTCTGCCAAATATGCACAACCTGTCTGCCATGTATTTGAAGAAGACTATAAAAAGTTCATATGTCGATACAGCTACATTCACACGAATTTTCTTTGTTATGGAGCTTCTGAAAAAGAAATGCAGGTAAAATTTCACATTGTACATTGGTTGGGATTAGGTTTAGGTTGAGGTGTATTTTAACGTTAGAATTAGGTTGAGGTGTAGTAGAATAAATTTAGTTTTAGGTTTTACTTGTAGGTTAAGTCTTAGGTTAGAGTAGGAGTTAAGTTAACTTTAGTTTAGGTAAAGAATTAGGTTAGTTTAGTTTAGGTCAGTTAAGTTTAGAAAAGTCTAATGTTAGAATTAAGTTTAGGTTTAGGTTAAGGTGTAGGTAAAATTTAGATTTACGACAAGGGTTAGGTTACACTTTGGTGTAGGTTAATGTTAGAATTAAGTTGTTATGTTAAGGTTTTGTTTAAGGTGTAGATTAAGTTTGGATTCATTTTTAAGTTCAGATGTATTAGGTTGAAGTATGTAGGTTAAGTTTAGATTTAGTTTGAGGCGTAGGTTATGATTAGGTTTAGATTGATGTGAAGGTTAAGTTTAAGGTTAAGGTTAGATTGTTTAGTTTAGGTTTATGTTAAAATGAGGTTTAGGTGTAGTAGGATTAGTTTTAGGTGTAGGTCAGGTTTATGGTTAGGGTGAGATTGTTTAGGCTAGTGTCACGTCTGGTGCTGTTAGCTCCTCTGTCCCTTCCACACCCAGCTCTAACGGAGGTTCTCAGGTCAACAACTACATTACCCAGAATGCACCACCCGCTGACATCACGCACTCACCTGATCACGTGACACCTCACCTGCTTCCTCCAGGAAGTCCTGAATACTGATTACTGGCACTATAAAAGAGCACTCCACACAAACACCCACGCCGCGTATTGTAGGTTCTCCTCTTTACAAAGCGTTCTATATCTCTTGTCTCAGTTTATCTTGTGTATGACCTTGCCTTTGTTTTCTCGACGCCGATTATTGCCTTTGCCTCTGATACTGGATTGCCTGTGTATTACCTGGACTGTGTTTTCACTACTGCCTCTTGGATTACCTCTGACATTGGATCTCTCGTGTATGAACTCTGGACTGTCTCTCGTTTATGGTATGGTTTTGTCTACATTGCTCTGGTTTCTGGTGATTAACTGTTTTCTGTATCAACCACGTATTACATCTGTTTATTTTTATAATAAACATATATTTTTATCAGTATCTGCACGTGTCTGCAATTCTGTGCTCATCATGACAGCTAGATTAATGTTTGGGTTTGGGTTGTGGTGTAGGTTAAGGTTAGGTTAAGATCTAGGTTATATTTAGATTAGGTTAATGTTAGAATAAATTCTAGGTGTAGTAGATAAAATAACTGCTCTTTAAAATTTGAAGTTTTTATTTTTCTATATTTGTAAAAAATATATGAGAAATATTGAAAATGTTCTGTTGCACAGTGTTTGTATCAAATATAAACAATTATGCTGCGGAAACAACCTTTGATTTGATTAGATTTGTAGGATATGAGCTCTTGAAGCTTTAGTTTAGTAGGTGTTTTGTTTTCATAACTGTAGAACAATATTTGGAACTCGTCCAGACTCCAAACCTTTAACTGTGAAAAATTGCACTCCTTGCCGAACGGACATTCAGGCTTCATCACTGTCAGGGCTGCTGTTTTATTGTTCTCTCAGGATGTGCTGAGCGGTTGAGGAGTTAGCGGTTAGGGGGTGCAGAGGTTCAGTTTTACCACCACAAGCGGTGAAAAGAATCAAAGAAATGATGCAGTTTAAAAAATTCACCAGAGAAGAGCTTTTATTCGGCCCACTCGCCTGCTGAGATGAACTCTGGCCCTCAGTAGGAGTTTGTTTCACAATAGAAATAAACAGCAACGTCTCAGACAATTATTAAAGATATTACATGTTCATTTCTGATACATGAGCAGCAAGCACACTGCCACACACACACACATACACACACACACACACTTTAAGAAGCACACACTCATAAACACCTCACAGGTACATCCTCACAAATTCATACACACTTAAATGCTTTTTAAAATTTCTCTTATATTCCTCTTAACATACACTATATGGACAAAAGTATTGGGACACCTGCTCCAACCTGCTTTGATTTTCTACAATCAAAGATATTAATAGAGTTCATCCTGTGTTTGTTGGAGTAACTGTTTCTACTGTCCAGGGAAGGTATTCTACTAGGTTTTTGGAGCATTGCTGTGAGATGCTGTGATTTAATGGCTTTCAGGGACAAGAGCATGAATAAAGTCTAGATGTTGGATGATCACCATGTCCACAACTCAAAAATAAAATGAAAAAATCTTTGGAGCATCATCATTCCAGAGAACACAGTTCCAATGCCCCTCAAGCCCACATCTGGCATTAGGCATGCTTCCAACAGGGTTACATCACTAGATTATCTGCTCCAGGGAGTCCTACTCTGTTGGCAGTATTTCTTCTGTACAGGCACTAAACTAGCTTTGTGAATGTATAAGTGTTGTTTTAGCAGTGGTTTAAACTTAAATGCTCTATTTTATCAATCTTTTCTTGCCATTGCCTGCTGTTGCACTGACATGGGCAGATTGCTATTTTAATGGTGCAGCTTCCTGGACGTGTCCAACACTTTTCAGCAGAGGAAACTGATCTGCTCGTTCAGGCAATGAAGGTGGGTGAGCAGGTCACTTACGGAAAGTGGCAAGCGCTATGGGTGTTTTAGCAGGGCTCAAGCACACATTAAAAGCTTAGAAAGTTGGTTATGCATGTAGCCAGCCAGTTATCCATGGATATTGGGTTGTTTTTCTAAAGTAAACCGCAGGTTTAGGTTTAAAGAATAAGGTGAAAATAAATTACAGGATTTCTTTGTTTAGCTAAAGCAAATGCCCTGAACAATTCATACTGAGTACATTCTGAGTATCTTTCAGCTTTTTATATTAGACCAGATGATGGAGAATGCAGCTGTGTGAGGTATTTGAGTTAAAATATGTAAAAATGTGAATCCAATAGTTTTATTTTCTTCTAAATTGCTGAAAAGATGTTTTAAATGAAAGTAACACACCTGTCTCCTGTGCATGACAGTTTGTGTGTTTCATTTGAATCTAAATTATTTTATTTCGTCTGATATGACCCACTCACTCCTTCTTAGATCTCTCTTCAATTTCATGTACAGTTTTTCATTTTTTAAAAGAGTGATGTGGCTGGTTTCATTGAGTGCTCGGCACCCCTAGGTCTCTGATCATAGAATCGCCCCTGGTTTGTCCCATTGCTGTGTGTCTGTGTGTAATTGGCAGATTTGTACCAGCGTTGGGCACACATGCCTGTGTTGACAATGCACTGCCAAGATAGCAATGAACGTCTGACTGTTAATATCTGTCTAGGTTGTATTCCGTCAGTGGCGCACTTGTGTTTTTTGCTGCTGAGATAGCAATATGCCAGAAGTTTACCTGAACAAATCTCATTTCCAGACCACCACACCCAACAGCATATATATATATATTCACAAGCACTGTTGCTATTTAAATGACGCAGGGCGAAGGCATGAAAATAGACTGCTCAGGGTGTGAGACAGGGCATAAAGTATTAAATGCATTCATTAGAAGGGGTATCTGCAAAAAATATTTGGCAAGTTACACTCTGTTATTCCTGTCCGAGTTTTTCACTACTTTTCACTATCTATTCCTCTCTATCTTTCTGCTCCTTGTTTTCACATTGTATATCTCTATCTTTAACCATCTCTTTTGCTCTCTCCCCTTTTCTCTTTCACTTTCTCACACCACCCTGTATCTCTCTATTTCTGCTGTCTTCATCGCATTTGTCTTCCGCTGTGAATGCGTGATCATTGGATGATAAAGACGTTCTTGTTCTTCATCTTACTCATCCATCACTCTTGTCCGCAACCGCTCTGTGTACAAGATGGAGGGATAAAGGAGGAAACAGAGTTTTCATTCTGTAACAGGGATCAGGCTGGGAAGCCCCGGCTCCCGGCAACCAGCATGATTATTCTAGATTAAACCATCTGATCTGATGACCTGCTAGCACTGAGCTTGTAAGGTGAGTGAGAGGCTCTGTGAACACCACATGCGATTTTCACACTCGCACAGAAGAAGGCGTTGGGAGTTTTGACTCCGAATTAAAAGCTTAATTAATTAAATAATTAAAACCATAAAAAAAGCCATTGTATTACAGTGAACAGGAAATTCAGCTCACTGGTAAACACTGCGAAAGAGGAACTTGTTCTCTGAAAATTCTGGAACATTAGTATAAATAATGCACTCAATTTGACCAACTTTCAGGATGTTCCATTGTCTCTCTTGGTGTGTTTCCCACATTTTAGGTATCTTCTGAGGAACTATGGTGTTTTCACAACAGCAAAATTTGCTCCAGTTAAAAACAAATGTTTGTTTGTGGTGAGATTGTGATCAGACCTTGATTTGACCCAGTTATCCAATGTTTGAGCCAAACAGCTGATCAGATGCAGTTCACCCTAATTTATTACCCAGACAATCACTAAAGCAATTTCAACCAGAAGCAATCCAGAAGCACTGAAATATGCACTAGTCCAGAACACAGAACTTTCTTCCTGTATTTACTTCCTGTATTTATTTTCTAGCTCCTTCCCTGACAAATAAGTAGAGAAAGCATGCTCACATGGTTTGTTGTGATGCATTTTGTTGCACTTGCGTTTTTTCTTGTTTGAAACCAAACCAAACCAAGGGGAAGAAAGACTTTCTGATTTCATTTTGATTCAAACCAAAACAGCAGGTGTAAAAGGTGGTGCAAACTACAGTCTGAGCCAGTAGACCCAACTTATTTATTCTGTTTACATTTTTTGTGTCAATCCTTTTCCTATGTAATTGCTCGGCTACATTGTAAATGAGGGTCATTAGCTTTTAACTGTAACAATAATTACAATAAGCAAACTGATATATAAAGTTTAACACTATATTGTGTACTTTATTAGCTGATCTCATCACAGTTTACATGGTTAGCTCCGTTACCTTTCTTTTAGAAAAATCGGCGTATATCCAGATATGTTTTAACATTAGTGTTGCAACTCTGCAAGAACTCAAAATCCTTCAAAAATCCTCCCCAGCGAGGCAGGGGGTGGGGAGGGGAGGTGCGTCCCTACTTGCACACCACGCTCCACAAAACCAGCAAGCTGATTGGTTGTTTCTCCTGAAAGGCGGAACTTTATCCTTGAACTGGCTCCATGATTAGTGTTAAGAGATTTTCTATTCACACATGGCCAGTGGCCTGTCTCCTCATTAATAATACAGCTGAGCTGAGCGAAACGATTCGGGGCTACTGGAAAATTATTCGGGGCTAAGGCCCTAGAAGCTCAGACCAGGCGATGCCCCTGTAGGGGAATCTGTTACATTTATTCTGCTGTAGGATGCCCCTGCACACAAAGGGAAGTCAAATTCTAGCAGGTAGGCTGAATTCACCTGGAAAAGCACCTCACTGAACTGATAACATTTTAACAACCAGTTAATGTAAGGTATAGAAAGGAAGGAAAAGTAATAAAGTTTATTAGTGCACTCAGTAAACCAGACCAAATGTATACACTGTAACATGAACCTTGGTTCGGACTCTGGTTTAGTGGTGACATTACACTTCTTTGTGATATATTTTTCTGAGGTTCTGGAACCTTTCATGGAACTAAAGGCTTGTTTCCAATTATACTTTGCAGTCTGTTCATGAAACTAAAACATTACTGGCAGCAGGGTTTCAGCTGAAAGGAAGGAAGAAAGAAGCCTGGGGGAAAGACTACACATTGACTGAAAGTGACAGTGACAGGGGGACACGCCCAGTATGCAAATAGATAGTGTCAAGAGCCAAAAGGGTTTTTTTTTCACCATATTTGCACTGCCAAACAAAACCAGACAAGCAGCCTTTAATGACAGCTTAGCAATTATTGAAAAAAATAATTATTCTAACTTAATGTAATATTGTGACACCTATTGGTTTGTATTACTTTAAAACGATTAGCATTAGCATACCAGGCAGTTCCTACATTTAAAGCCAGCTAAAACCTAATCAGGTAGTTCTGTTTTTCTTGGCTAGACATCTAATCTTTTAATCTATGCAAAATTCTCCACACATCAAAATGAAAGTTTATTTTAATGAGGCAGCTTTCCTGATAGACCATGAAAGAATATTTCTGAGGGATTTTGAAGACAGGAGCATCTAATCATGGGCAAGGCTGAGACGGCTTCCAGAAAATGCTGTTCTGTACTATTAAAAGATTTACTGGTGCTGTATGTCATCAACCTACCATAATACTGTGAGTAAAGCATTGTTATTCCACATGTAACAAAAAACAGTATCTTACAAATTAATTTGGTTTTAATTAAGGCTTTTTTATAATGCACAAAACTGCTATTGATGTTCTTGGCTAAAAGCTTATACCATTGGGCTTGTTTGTATGACCCTAAATCAGGGGTCGGCAATAGGTGACCTGTATACAGAAGGCAGCGGTAGTGTATTGAACACCAACCTTGAAGACACGGGTTCGATCCCGCGTGAGGAGCGGTGTGTTTATTTGTTTATTTTTTCTTTCTTTTTGGGTTTACCTGCTTTGAGATCAACTGTTCTACAATTTAGTTCAACAACCCTCTGGGCTGGAGAGCTACTAGTCTGTAGCACTCCATCCCATTACACTTCATTTTCCAAATCAGATTTTTTTTTGTGGAGTGGCGCGTAATGGCTTGGAAAATATCTGGCCCGCAGCCAAACTTAATTGCTGACCCCTGCCCTAATTGGTATAATATCATCAAGGTTAGAACAGAGCATAGATTGTGAATAATGTGCTAAGTTCTTAAAATCTTAAAGGAGAAATCCGGTGTGAAATGGACTTGGATTGTAGTGAAACATGATAATTAGTACAATCTTTTGTCGAATAGCTCACCTCTGTTTATTTATTAAGTATGTGAAAATTAATGTTGCAATCTGTTCTCCTAACCTCAAGTGTGTGTCAACAGTTTTTTTAAATAAACAACCTGTAAACAAGTTTCTTAGTGCCTTGTTTTAAAAATTATTCTACCAGGGTAAAAAAAAATGTGATTTCTTTACATGGGTAACCCTATGCCCCTATCACTTGCATTATAAGCCTGTTGGGAGCATCGGCTAAAAGTGCTGGATTTGGAAATGCTGGGTGAGAATGTAGGTGAGCTATTTCACAAAAGATGGTACTCCTTATCATGTTTCACTACACCCCAAGTCCATTTCACACCAGAGTTCCCCTTTAAAGGTAAGATGGGTAGGAGACGTGGTTAAATAATATGGGCGGTTATTATAAAATGCACTAGGTGTTGAGGTCTTTATGACATGCTTGCCAATAAAGCAGGTTGGCCGGAGGGTATCAAGGTTCAGAACTACCGTCATAGGCATAGTTATAATAAAGGATATCCACACAGACGGCTTGTCCCTGGAAATGAGTTTATATAATGATATTATCTATAACTGAAGCCACTTGTAAATCAATAAAAGTGTTCTAAAGGAAAAGAAACAGAAACTCTGTTGGTATCTACAACAACGTGTTAGCTTGTTAGCTAACTGTGGGTTTAAAAAACGTATCCTCTGTCTATGTGTGTCCGTGTGTCTGTACATGTGTCTGTGTGTCCTGACATTACCCCTTGTACTAGGAGAGCCAGATTCCTTATCAGCAAAAGCCATATTTAATTTTCACAATATAAAATTTGTGTTTGACTTCCCAAAAGGGTCAAAGTGGACAATCAGGCACTTGTTGAATTCTGAATGGGTGCAGCAAAGCTGTGTCAGCTCTAATAGCCATGCTGATCATATGACAGCAATACAGTACATTGCCAAAAGCGCCCAGCTGATCAGGGAACAGTGCAGATGGGCGTGAGAGTACGCTGAGGGTGAGCTCTCAGATCAGCGCTAAGGATTAGCTGCACTTGCCAGCGTCAGACACATACAGGTCAGACACACGCTGTCCAGGCTAATTCACTTTAGCCTTCATTTCCAATGCACAGCACCCGGCCGCTGTAGCAAAGCCACGCACAAACACAAACACTCAAGCTCACATATACACAAACACAGCTCACACATACAGGTCAGTATCAACATAACATGACTTTTTTGTTTGCATCAAAGTTGTTTAAATTTCCTAAAAACAGTGTGTACAGTCCAGTTCTCAAGATTTACTCTGAATGAACTATTTATTACATGTACAGTAAGAGTAAGAGACATAGCTCGTTGTGTTACAGCATATTTATACCCCAGGGAAACAGGAAGTGATGAATTACTAATTAAATATTCCTAGATACTTCGATCCACTGTATAAACTACTGTAGAAATTATATAAATTGATCAAATACGTTTATTTCCAAGAAATTGTTAAGTCTGCCAATAATTGTGGAACAGGTAATTTGATTAAAAATAATTATTTCTTAGTCAGGAGTCTTTTTCACTCATTTAAGTTGAAGGTTTTTTTTTATGTATTTACTCAAAATGTATTGTTCTGCAATAAAAAAAAATAATATATTATAAGGCTTTTAACACATTTTAACTATTGTTCCCAATAATTATGGAGGGTGCTGTATAGAGGAATGATAACCTTCACTTTAAAGAATTATCAAAAGGAAGTGGAAAAGATCCGGATCATTGATTCATTAAAAAACGTAACGTTACTTTGTTACTCCACAAGCTCACTATAGACTTTGCTGCACATGCACATTGAGAATGCTCATGCTGTCGGATTGCTGAAGTCTCTCTCTCTCTCTCTCTCTCTCTCTCTCTCTCTCTCTCACACACACACACACACCAAACACCGTTTCCTCTTTCTAAGGTGGAATTTGAAAAAAAAGCAATATATGTATAAATGCTAAACTAGCATTTATTTCTTCCATTAGAGCTCTCAGTAACGTACACACATTACAATATTCCAATTTTAAAAGCATCAAAACTACCCTGAGATTTTATTATAAATCTAAATCTAGTCTGCCAAGCATGATCAACACTACACTATTATTATCGTCTCACACCCAAAAAACAGACCTATCAGCATTTTAAAAAATGAATTATAAACTTATGATAAATCACAAATTGTAATTGTGTGACATTTTTAGTTATATACACATAAACACACATTTAAATGGAAGTTATTTATATGGCTTTTTAGTACTTGTTTATTTCAAGTTAAAAACAAACAGTTTTTAATAGTTGTTTTAATAATAATTACAAATTAATAAAAAAAAAACCTTAAAGGACAACTTTCTTTGTTCTTTCCTTCTTTCTTTCCTTTTGCATTGCTGAAGAATCGGATTGGAACTAGGTATCAGCAGATACTCAAAAAATGTGAGGAAGAGGACAGGAGAGGGAAAAAAAATCTTCTAAACTTTTAATAAAATTCAATATAAAAGGTTTATTTCAGGTCATTTTGAAATGCTTTTATTGATCTGTTCATCAAGACATTTTGACACAGTGAGTGACAGTTTGTTCAAATTATGTAGTAAACTAAAAACTGTCAAAAATGGAGATACTTGTTTTTCATTGGACAGCGACAGTATAGTTTTCTTTGATGTTTTCTTTAGATTTTTCCATGTCTGCAGTGCTGCCAATAACAAAACAATAAAAATAAATAATTTGTTGTTGTAAAGTAGTAAATAGTATTTAAAATAGCATGGATAATTTAAGTTATATTTTTATCTATTTTCTTATATTAAGCAATTTAAATTAGGTTGAAGATTCCCTGTCAAACCTGTCATTTTGATATAACTATTGTTTTATTTATATATGTTTTTATAAATATTATTTGGCATCAGTGACATTACAACCTTCTCTTTTTGTTTTGTTTTATGAATATATTGAGACATCTTAATGTGATTTTGATAATGAACAAGGTCAAAATGAACAATTTACGTTTTCATAAAATATCAGTTTTTACTAAAATTGACACTTGTATGCAAGTGAAGATAAAGAGATAATTTGTAAAGACAATTGTATTTGAATATACCTCTGTTTTTGCTAAATAACTTTTCAAATACAAAATGACTTGTGTGGATGTGAACTGGTGAGTGTGTGTGTGTTTCTACAGCCTTCTGTATGCGCATGTGTGTAAATGTTGTTGTGTTACCCAACGCTAACCTTAACTCCAGCACCCGAAAGACCAGCTTTGGAGAGCAGCCAGACTTCCCCTCAGTCATAAAATGTTGTTTTGTGTTTTAATCATAATGAACACATTGGGTCCCTAGACAAACGAAATGCAAACACACACACACACACACAGCAGGACATGCGTTTTAGATGACCGCTCATGGCTCTGTTGGGAGAGATGTCAGCCAGGACACACAGGCCTTAAAGGGATGATTCAGTCTAAGAAATTGCCATTTTTTCCCTAAATACCTAACCTAAATAATCTCTAATAAACTTGCGGATGAGGTTTCTGACAGTGAGTGTGTTTACTTTTACTTTTATAATTAGATTACCTCAGTTATCTGATTATTCAAGTAGTCATAAATCTAATAAACAGAGCTGGATTTTTGCTCAATAGTCGTATATTTAATCTTAACTAGAGTATTCTTAGATTTATTAGTCTGCACATTAATGCAGTACGTATAAGATGGTGATAAACCACTTTCTATGCGTCTCTAAAACTGTTACAGCATTGTAACAGCAAAGAGACTTCATTGCCTAGACCTCACTGTTTCATTGTCACCACCATTGTTACTGTAACTACCTGATCACACCATCGCAGTCATTGTTAAAGTGACTACACTCTTTTATTACATCATTATCACCATTATCACCATGACTGACACTACTACTATTGCTAGATCCAACTGTTACATTACTGATGTGCCAGTGTTGCAACATGAAACTTCCAATTGCTAAACCACACTGTTGTAACAGTAACTAGATTCCATTATTTCATCGCTACCATTGTTACATTAACTAGATTCCATTGTTATTACTACCATTGTTACAGTTACTAGATTCCATTGTTACTTCATCACTACCATTGTTACAGTTACTAGATTCCATTTTTATTTAATCACTACTATTGTTACAGTAACAGTAGGTTCCATTGTTATTTTTATTATTACCATTGTTACTTCATCAGTACCTTTGTGACAGTGACTGGACCCTATTGTTACATCACCCCTGACATTATCACAGTAAATAGATCACTGGATCCCACAGTTACATTATTTTACAATGACAAGACTTCACTGCTTCACTCATCCTATTGTTACATCAATACTGCCACTGTTACAATGACTCAACTATATTGTTACATGACCATCATTTGTACATTGATTAGACTTGGTCACTGTTACATCATCACTTTTATTTCTACAGTGACTAGACTTTATTGTTACATCATCATTGGAGCTGTCAGTCATGTTGCTCTCTTACCAGCAGGACACTGATGGCACTTCTGAAGGTGCCAAGCCTGTGAATGTCCAAACACCTCTCTGCAACCCTGAGACATTTGTTAGCATCTTTTTCACACACACTTACACACATATTCTCTCTCTCTCTCTCTCTCTCTCTCTCTCTCTCTCTCTCACACACACACAGACACACGTCTGCATCCTGATGGATGTGTCTGTCTCTTCACTTCACAGCCGCCCCATTAACCTACCGTACTGAAAGGATTCAGAGAGGATTAGCTCATCCACACACACTGCACTGGACTGGACTACACACTTATCTTACATGTATCTTTGTGTGTGTGTGTGTGTGTGTGTGTGTGTGTGTGTGTATGTGTGTGTAAGAAAAAAAGAAGGGAACATAGATGTTAGTGTAATGCTAGCAGTCACTGCTGGTTTTCTATAATAGTTTTTTGGTATGGTACAATTTAATAAGGTGGGCATCTGTGTATTGTCAATAAGACGTGCGCAACAAAGACACACACAAACACAACAAACAATAATTATTATTTCATATAGACTTCCATACGTCTTTATTGATGATATAACTGCAGAAAGAAGTATGTAGTATGAAGTAAAGGCTATATATTAAAGTGTATAAGAGCTATTATTTCTGCTCAGATTCAGTCAAACACTGCAAAACTGATCTGATGGTTTTTTTGTTGCTTCACTGTACAGATTGATTATTAAACTGAAACAAGACATAAAAGCAACCCATGAGCTTCTGAGGCCAAAGAAGCTTAGTGTACTTAAAATGTCAGAGTCAGTCACCTAACCTTAACTCAACTGAGCTTCACTCACTGAGAAAAACTGACGCAGAAAGTCTAAAAAAAAACAAGAAGAAACTGAAAGCGCCTGCAGTAAAGATCTGGCAAAGCATCTTGTGGAAGAAAACTCAGTATATATTCTGGCAGTCACTGACAGCAGAGGAACTGTTAAAAATACTTTTTATTTTTTCAATTTGTCCAATTAGTTACTGACATTGTGAATAGGGAGGTACTATGTAAAAATGGCTGTAATTGTGAAATGGTTAAAACTACTGCTGTGAAGCAATTCAAATAATACAAATATGAATGTAAAATGAATTACATATCTATGATTAATTAATCTTAATTAATCCCATTCATCTCAGTTGAGTTTAGATCATGGGATTGTGGAGGACAAACACTTTTTTGTTTACTACGTAATTCCATATGTGTCCCCTAATCGTTTTGACATCTTTAGTATTATTGTACAATGTAGAACATAAATTAAAGTAAGAAATATAGAAAAAAATGAAGTGTATTCAAACGTTTGACTGGTCCTTGGAACCAGATGGATGGTTAAATGGGACATTCCACTTTTGAAGCATTTACATACATACTGCATACAGAAAAACACTGAATTGCTTTTAAATAAACTGTCATGTTTCTTTCTCTAGAACACTCATGGAATACATTCACACAGCACACACACACACACTCATACACGGGGAGAGGGACGCTCACCTTCCTCTCTTTATTCCTGCCCTTCATTTGCTTGAGTGCTGCACTGATGGCATTTTCATCTTTCTTCATCTCACTTCATCTCTCTCTCTCTCTCTTTCTGTTGCTCTCTCTTACTCCCTTTCATTCTTCTTCCCTCTATTAAAAAAAACACTGAAATGTAATTAAACGTCAACCCCATTTTAACACTTGAATAACAGTGTAAATAAAAAAAATTCATTTAATTTTCATTTTTTTTATATTCTTAAAATTGTTTTCTTTGAAAGTTCTATATTAACCTCCTGACACCTGCCTATTTATTTTTGCTCACTGTAATGGACAAACAGTATGTCTGGGACCAGCACTGCTAAAGCAGTCTGTTTGAATCCTTCTGTGCTGTAAAGAAAAGGGCGTCCTGGACTTTCCACTGAAGCCTTAGTAGTTAGTGGCCAACAAAGCACATGACTTTCTTTTCCTTATGCTGGACACCGCACCTTTACCTTTTTATGGCAACAAGAGGAGCCAGTTATTTTTAGTTTGGAGATATTATATCAATTATGTTCAGGCTTCATTCAGTTTGGCAAAAAAATATATAGTGCATCTCAAACTATCACTGATCATCAGTATATTTTGCATTTCATCTGGAAATAATGGGATCAGAGTCTGGAGGAAGAGTGGAGACACACCGTTCAAGCTGCTGGTGATGGTTTGAAAAGACATGTCATCTGCTGATGTTGATCCACTGTGTTATATCAAGTCCAAAGTCAGTGCAGTGTTTTACCAGAAAATCTTACAGCACTTTATGCTTCCCTCTGCCGACAACTTTTACAGAGAAGCAGATTTCATTTTCCAGCAGGACTTGCAAAAAGTAACAATTGGTCTTATATAATATTACTTTTTTTTGAGACACTGATTTTTGGGTTTTAATTAGCTGTAAGCCATAATCATCAACAACAAAAGAAATAGATTACTCTGTGTCTAATACATCTATATAATATATGAGTTTTACATTTTAAACTGAATTACTGAAATAAAGAAATGTTTCAATGGTATTTTAATTTTAACAACAAGGTGTGTTGCAGAATTGTCTTAGCAGCATTATTACCTGTTCTTATATATATCTCTTTCTTTTTTTCTTAGGTAATATTTTTGTGGTGAGTCTTTCTGTGGCTGACCTGGTGGTGGCACTGTATCCGTACCCTTTGGCCCTGCTGGCCATTTTCCACAATGGCTGGACGATGGGTAACTTGCACTGCCAGCTGAGCGGCTTTGTTATGGGTCTGAGCGTGATTGGCTCCGTCTTCAACATCACGGCGATCGCCATCAACCGCTACTGCTACATCTGCCACAGCCTGCGCTACGACCGGCTGTACACACGCAGAAACACCTGCATCTACCTGACCCTCACCTGGCTGCTGACTGCTGTGGCAACTCTGCCTAACTTCCTAGTAGGCTCGTTGACCTATGATCCCCGGGTCTTCTCCTGCACGTTTGCGCAGACAGTCAGCTCTTCATACACGGTTTGTGTGGTGGTGGTCCACTTTATGTTTCCATTGGGTGTGGTTTCCTATTGCTACTTACGCATCTGGACCCTGGTGATCAGAGTGAAGGGCCGGGTACGGGCACGGCCTGGTGCTCGAGCCGCAGATCTGCGGAACTTTTTAACCATGTTTGTCGTCTTTGTGCTCTTTGCCGTCTGCTGGGCGCCTCTGAACTTCATTGGGTTGGCCGTGGCCATGGACCCAGCCCGAGTGGCCCCCAATGTCCCAGAGTGGCTCTTTGTTACCAGCTATTTCATGGCCTACTTTAACAGCTGCCTGAACGCTGTCGTCTACGGCCTCCTGAATCAGAACTTTCGCAGAGAGTACAAGCAGATCCTTTTGGCGCTCTGCACACCAAGAACCCTCTTCTCAGACAGCTCCAAGTACAACACGGATGCCTACAAGAGCAAGCAGTCGCCAGCAGGGACAAACAACAATCTGGTGGAGGCTCATCTGTGAGGGGGCGGGGCGTAATGTCTATTAGGGGACAGGCCAGGCAAGCACCAACACATGATTAAAATACTCAAGGGTCACTGAGAGTTCCACAAACCTGGACAAACACAGACCCAGGTATTGCTCAACTTTGCAGGTGAAGACTACAGGTTTACATCCCAGTCCAACCAACCAAAAAGTTCGTTTACAATCATGCATGCTAATCTCAGATTCTGGGTGGGATGTCCTGTCTGTGGTGGTTCACACTTTCAAGCAGAATTGTAGTACCAGGCAAAAGATTGGACACAGCTTAATTTATTTTTTATTTTTTTATTTTCTGCATTGTAGATTAATACTGAAGTCATACAAACTACAAAGTAAAACATATGGAATTATTTAGTTAACAAAAATGTGTTAAATAAACCAGAATATGTTTTATATTTGAGATTGTTCAAAGAAGCACCTCTTGCTTAGATGACAGCTTTGCATATCTTGCCATTTTCTCAGTTATCTTTATGAGGTAGAGTCACCTGGAATGACTTTCAGTTAACAGCTCTGCTGAGCTTGACATAAGTTAATTACTTGAATTTCTTTCCATCTTTATGTGTTTGAGAGCATCAGTTGTAAAGTTGTGAAGAGGTAGAGTTGGTACACAGTGAATAGCTCTATTTGAGTAATGTTCTTATTTATATTATGGCAAGAACTACTCAACTAAATAAAGAATAAAATACTTTAAGAAATGAAGGTCAGTCAGTCCAAAAAAAAAAATTAAGAACTTATTTTTGAGAAGTATTCTCAAGTGCGGTCGCAAAGACTATCAAAAACGTTATGATGAAGCTGGCTCTCATCAGGAAAGCCCCAGGAAAGGAAGACCAAGAGTTACCTCTGTTGCACAGAATACGTTCAGCAGAGTTCCCAGCATCAGAAACTACAAGTTAACAGCCCCCCCAGATAAGAGACACCTAAATGCTTTACAGAGTATTTTGGTTGGTTTAACACTTTTAGGTTACTACATGATTCCTAATGTGTTCCCTCATAGTCTGGATGACTTCAGTATTAATTTCCAATGTAGTGAAAAAAATCATTATATAAGGAAGTGTGTCAAAAATTTTAACTGGTAACATATGTTTCCATCTGGGGGGTCCGCATCTCACAAAAGTCAAAAACCTACAGTCATGCATACCAGTTCATCTATCACTAAAATTAAAAAAGAACTATACATCTTACATCCTAGTGTCTACTGTATATCACATCTCTGAAGCAACAACAAAACTAGCCTTAATCTTGGATGCTAGTGTCCTTCACATCTCAGAAAATTAATACTAAATCTGAGTTTGGCAAATCTAAAGTAGATTGTATCCAGACTGATTTTTCATAATCTTGACAGCCAGAAACTGCATTAAATCATTTTTTGATAATCCCAAGCAAACCAAATTTGAAGTTGGTTTGAAATGTGATTACATCAGAGTTGTACAGACACGTTTCAGTCTGAACAATCTGGCAACCCAAATCTGATTTCAACCCATCCTTTGCATCACTCACAATGCTACACACAAGGACCTCATTAAAGCCAGAGTGACAAAAGTGCAGGGGTCCAAAAAGAAACTTGTTACCACAGCAACGCATGCATAAGCTTGTGATGTCTAGACATGCAAATCTCATCTGATCAGAGGACAGTCATTGCAACAAACCTGTTTTAGGGAACAATTCCAATTTGCCTGCAGTCCGATCATAGTCTTAGTGTCTAAATTTTAAAACAATCATATTGCATCTACATCATAGCAATGTCCTTAAACAATGTCCTTAAATTCACATACGTCATAAAGGTAAATGTTTGCATCACAAGTTCCACAAGTAACCGAAACAGTAGCCTACAGTTAGACTTGCTATTATATTAGTATTCATACTTACACTCACTCTAGTCTGTACGGTTACGGTTTCCCAGACCCACTTCAAGGCCAGTCAAGGGCATAGAGATTTTCAGTTCAATTTAGTTGACTAAAGAAGAATCTTAGTTTTGAAAGCCAGAATCTCAAGAGCACTGCACAGTTAAGCATGGAATTACAACCTAATTCCACATGGTAATGAGAGTTTGAGCTGATTTATGTGTCGAAGGCAAACACTGAACTGTGCTCCCCAAGCTGCCGACTGACAGCTGACAGTGCTTAAAGTTGTGTTTTTTTCATGAGAATATTAAGGCTAGTGCAGGTCACAGCTTGGAAATGCACCCACATGTATAAGCTGTGAGGTGTTATCTTGTGAGAGAGGTCGAACACTAGCCATTGTGCTCATGGCAAGGTGATGTAAATGATCGAGCAAGGCCTTATAGCGGGTGACAGTGTCACATGCGTATTGAAAAGACATTATAGAAAGCATTATCTCCCACTGTGGACAGCACAACAGAATGGACAGAATTGGCTCCACACATATCCTTCAGATCAATGCAATATTCTTTATCTTCCATAGTTCATGCCAATATATACAATAAACCATACCGCACAATAGTAATTCTATTTCCATGACATATGCCATCCCAGTGTAAGTGGACCATGCTGCTCATCCACTTAGTCTGGAAAACTGGCAATCTGGTTCCTGGGGGATTTAATGTTGTTTTTTTCTGCCCATGACCTCATCCATATCTAAATATGATCTATATCCTCAGTAAAGCTGATTTATGCTTCTGCAGATATGAATTAAACATGCATTAAACATATTTGTGTGGAGATGCAGAGAAGGGTTTATGGGTAACTGTATTTTGCAGAGCAGCTGATGTGCTCCTAAAACTCACTACATGTTGCACGAATAGCAAAGTAAATTACTTTTGCTTTATATATATATATATATATATATATATATATATATATATATATATATATATATATATATATATATACGTTGTTGCTTTTTTTAAATGATAACTTAATGGCAGCTGTCCTTTACATTGTGCCAAATATTTCATCTAGAATGGACTAATATAGTAGAAAGGGTCCAAATTTCTGACTTTAATTTGTTGAAAATGTTTGTTTTCTTCTCCAAAGGTAGCTATTTTGGAGATGAGGCTTTTGGTATGGTTATTTTGTGTGGCAGGTAGTGTTTGGCTTAAAGGAACAGTAAAGTGAAAAATCTAATTTGCACAATTTTCCAATAGCGTCTGATGTTGTTGTTCAGCAAAGGCATGTTTGGTAAGAAAAATCTGCTTCTTATTTTAGCACTGAAAAAACATACACAGGTCAATCAGAATTTTGAGAGAAATCTGAGATGAATAAGAAACTGTCTAAAGTAGTTTCTGACAAATTCTTTTAAGTGAGACTAGCATAAAAGTGCAAAAACTGATCTCTAAGTACAATACAGCTCTTTATTTTATCTTTTATTAATTTGAGTTAGCAAAGCTAGCTTCTTTATGATCATAGACTGCATTCACTTTGAATAAGATACAACCATAAACAATTTTAAAATAATTTAAAATGACTGGAAAACTCTGGCACAAAGGCAAAAGAAACAAACACTGGAAAAAGGGTGTAGTAAAATAGAGTTGACAACCTGAGGTAAAACTACTGCTAGATTAGCCTGTATTAGCCAGAGTTCTCACTGTGATAGATCTGTTGACTCATGTTAGCCAGTTAGCTCTGCCTTAACCTGTTAGCTCTGCACTAGCAAGTTAGCTTGTGGTTATTTTTTAAGTGTGCCATTTTAAGGCTTCCTACTCAAAATCTTTCGATATATAGTTTATTCTTGCTCACCTATACAGTATATATATATGATGAGGACAAACAGGGCAGGGATGTAAGATAACGTTTCTTGTTTACTTCTTTGTTTGCTTTCTTCACGTTCTGGTTTGAAGGAAGCTACACTGCCCCCAGTGCACATACCTACATTACATAAAATTATTAGTTGCTGTAAAAGTACAATTAGATCCTTATAAAGATCTAAACTTTGTTCCCCAGAAGCACAGAGGTATAAAAAACAACACATCTTGATGCACTGAAGCTAACATCTGCACAGGCAGCTTCTCTGCTAAGCAAGCTAAGCCTGGGATGCTGCAAAGTGTTTGGGCACCAGAGGCCTGGTTTTAGTCTGGCTTTTCAGACTTCAGGGAAAAACTAGATTATCAGATTAGGAAACCAAGTGGAAGTGAAGTCTGATTGGCCCGTGTAAATGCAGCCTCGGGACCACGAGCAGGCCATCTGAGGTGGAAACATTTATGCTAACTGTTTCAAAATACCTCAGAGGCATCGGGCTCCCACCCAGCCAGCAAAATATGGTTTTACTTAGTAACAGATAAGGAGGCGTAAGACTGATTCTCCAGAGAAAACAATGCAAGCTCAACACAGGGGCATGGTTTCTCGCTGCTGTGGTGAGCCAAGCTCCTCGAGACAATACTGGACTAGACAGGTTTCATTTTCTAACATAAATTATTACCAGAATGTCTTCTCTAAACCTATTATCAATTTTATATTATAAATCAATTCTGAATTATTTAAAAGATTTGTCCTCTTATTCTGAATTTTTTGAAGATGGACGAATTGTTCTCACTGCAGTGAGATGTAAATTGTGCTTTTATATTTACAACATGATTATTTTTGTTGAAGTGTGGTTTTGAAATTATATATATATATATATATATTCTATATTGTATTTTTCACTGTATTGAAATGGACTGTGTCACTGTAGCCTTGTTGAAGAGACGTCCACTCTGTGTGTGTTTGTTTCACTACGTTTATCGATTATGAAAAATAAACATTGCAAGTGTTTTTTTCAACTGTAAACTGTATTTTTTTCTGTCTGGCCATATATCGAGTGTAAGCAATGTTCTTATACAGCCCTGTATAAGCCCCCTACGCTTCAGTTTCTGAATCAGTTTCTATGATTTTGCTATTTATAGGTATATATTTGAGTATTTTTTTTATTCTATATAATGTTTTATTCTATAAACTATGGACAACATTTCTCCCAAATAACAAACAAAATATTGTCTACCCATTAATAAACATAAATAAATAAACTGAGGATAAATTATAATTCTAGAAAGGCACATGGTCTCTCTCTCTCTCTCTCTTTCAGTCATAACACACACACATACCTCACCTCTCCAATCACGTTGCTTTAAAATCTCGTCCTTGGTGGGGATTTATGGTTTATGGCTCAGTGGCTGCTATAGCAGAAATATGAGCGGAAACTGACACATTAATGATGACTTATGTTCTCTCTCTGTGCCTTTTCTTCTGTCTGCCTCTTTTTCTCTCTTTCTGCCTCTATCACTCTGATTATCTCTCTGACTCTGTTTATGGTTTCCCTAATTTGCTTTCACACCTCTTCTTTTGGACTATGACTTTCCCCTCTCTCTCTCTCTCTCTCTCTCTCTCTCTCTTTCTTTCTTTGTAAATCTTTATCCTTTTCTTTCACCCTCTTTTGGACTCTCTCTCTCCTTTTCTGTTTGTCTCTTGCTCTCCTTCTCTTCTCTTACTCTTATTGTCTTTTTTGGACTCTCCTTTCTTTCTGATGCTCTCTTTTTGTCTCTGTCTCTGACTCTCTTATCTTATCACCTGTCTCTCTGTGCCTTTTTCTGACTCCTCTCTCTCTCTCTCTCTCTCTCTCTCTCTCTCTGTTTTGGCTTTGACTTTCACCGAGTAACTCTGACTTTTTTCTATTTGTCTTTGTCACTCTTTCTCTTTATTCTCTCTTTGACTCTCACTCTATCTGTTTTTGATTTCTCAGTCTCTCTGACTCTCTTACTCTCTTTTTATGACTATTCTTTCTGTGTATTTCTCTCTGTCTCTGACTCATTCTTTTAGATTCTCTCTCTGTCTCATGTGCTCCAACTCTCTGTAGCTCTTTTTCTGACTCACTTATTTCCGAATTTCTTCTGTTTCACTTTCTGATTTTCTTTATCTGTATCTCTCTCTCTCTCTCTCTCTCTCTCTCTCTCTCTCTCTCTGACTCTACCTTTTGGATTTTCTCTCTAACACAACCACCCACTGACCCTTTCTTTCTTTCTCACTCACTCGCTCCTTTCAGTTATTATCAATAATGCAGTGTGCAGCAGGGCGTGTGCTAGTGTGTCATTTGTTGTGCAGATTGATATAAAAGCCCTATTAGAGCCACAAATCAAACACCTTTAGAATTGATGAGTTCAGTAATTTTAATTCTGCTTGCTGTAATGCTGCACTGTGAGCAATTAAACGGGACTGATTCAGTGCTCTGTAATGAAGCCTGCAGCTGGTCAGCGCTCACAACTGATTATAATCAAGTAAGATTGGCAGACAGGAAGAAGCGCCGGCTTTATTTTGAACTTTGTGCATTGCATTGCTGCAGAACATTATTGTGGGAAGGATTTGATTGCATTCAGCCCTGTTAGAGAGCATCAGTTGCATGTGTAGAAGGCTATACTATAAAGTCATGAAGTCATAAATAAAAAAATATTTAGTGTTTTACGATCAACACTTAACACTAGGGGTGTGATGAGACACTCATCTCACAAGACAGGATGAGAGACAAGATAATATTTGGTTCACGAGAACAAGAAATTGTTTTAACAATATATATTTTTTGGATTTCAAAGTTATATTTTATTTGACTGAAATTCACAAAATGTAAAACTGCAGGTGTATTTTTTTTATATTTTTTAAGTAATGATGAAAAGGAGTTTCCGGAGAAAAAACAGATATGGACTTGAACCCAAGACCCCCGTGCAGGGAGGTGAACATACTAACAACCAAGGCAGTGCTTTAACAAGAAAAAAAAATATATATATATATATATATTTCTTACATACAGTGTAAATATAGCATAGCCCCTGTAGTCACAGCAGCACAGGGCCTAACATTTGACTCAATCCTAACATTTGGCCTAACATTTGTTTCAATATTATAAAAAATAATTGTATGTTTTCATTAAAAACACCTGCATATGGAGCGTTAGATCTTCATCTTTCAATTTCCTCACATGAAAAGATTTCCTTCTTTTCAGTTTACACTATTTAACACAGTGTTATTGCTAACTAACACCAACATACTTTTTTTCATCGTTCCAGGAAAATCATTCACAACATCTGACATCTTGTATAAGCCATTGAGAGCTTTTTTCAGGTTTATCTGTAGAAATAAGCTAGATTTCTTCATTTAAATTGTGACTTTTTATTTTTTTTTGCAGCTAACATTACTGGCATCTAACCTTTGCCTGCACAGATCCATGTTTGCTTCCTCATTAATAACATTATTTTGAGTTAAATATAATAATGTGTCTATCCTGGAATTCTACTTTCCCTCTCATCACACCTACATCAACATATTTTCATATAAAAGCGTTTAAAAAAAAGGAATATCTATAATATATAAATATATATACTGGTCACCATCAGAATAGATTCCAGAAAAGATTAAAAACACTAGAATATTGGCCATCAGCAACACCACACTGCATATATACAGCTGTGGAAACATTAAGAGACCACCTCAGTTTCTGAATCAGTTTCTCCAATTTTGCTATTTATAGGTATATGTTTGAATAAAATAAACATTGTGTTTTTTTCTTTTAACTACGGACAATATTTCTCCCAAATTCCAAGTAAAAATATTTAGAGCATTTATTTGCAGAGAAATGGCTGAAATAATAAAAAAGATGCATGAGTTTTCAGATCTCAAATAATGCAAAGAAAACTAGTTCATATTCATAAAGTTTTAAGAGTTCAGAAATCAATATTTAGTGGAATAACCCTTTTTTTAATCTCAGTTTTCATGCATCTTGGGATGTTCTCCTCCACCAGTCTTACACACTGCTTTTGGATAACTTTAGGCCACTCCTGGTGCAAAACTTCAAGCAGTTCAGCTTGGTTTGATGGCTTGTGATCATCCATCTTCCTCTTGATTATATTCCAGAGGTTTTTTAATTTGATAAATCAAAGAAACTATTTTTAGGTGGTCCCCTATTTTTTTCTATTGCTGTATTGTGTAGTATGCTGGTCTGGCCAGCAGTGTGAGTGAACGCGTGGAGCGCTGCCTCCCTCTAGCGGCCACTGGGAGAACAGCAGGAGGCGCAGAGCCCGCGTTACGTGAGAGCAACCCGGAAAATAAACAGCGGCGGGCTCGGTACTTACTGTCGCAGTCTAACTGATTTAGCTCAGCCTGCGTTTCTCCTGTGGACGAAGAGATGGAGAACTACGACAACACGCCGCTCAGCTTCAAACCCGGGGCAGCGGTGGACAACAGAGGGTGAGTCTGCGCTCGTTATTTTAGAGTAAACAAGTGGCTGGTAAGCTTTAGCTGACTGTGCTAACTGTGCTAACTGTGCTCTCAGTCAGTCCAGCCTGTTCACTCTGATTCTAACACGGAACAGCAGCCGTTAACATACCAGCATTATAATTGTATGTGTAAAGGTGGGTAACCCAGGTCCAGAAAGTAAAAATCAATCCCAGGGTTTTGTACCAACTGCCTGGGCGGCTCTGCTGCAGCTGAGCTGATGCAAAACCCTGGAATGGATTTTTACTTTCTGGACCTGGGTTACCCACCCTTCTTTCTGTGTATGTATATATTGGAGTTTTGTGGGAATGTGCCAAACAATATAAACAATAATGTTTTAACCTATTTACCTAACCCTTTATCGCGTTTCTTACTATATTATCCCAGAATAGTAGCTTTTAGCTTTGATAAACCAAAAAAAACACACACACACACACACACAATTCAATAAATGACAGTATAAGGTCAGTGTAGCATTTATCACTTCAGTTTTCTGACTTTTTAAAGCTAAAATCCAAATTGAGTTTTATTTTTCCATTTATACTTAGTATAACATAGTAAAGAAGAAACATATTTTTTTGAGGAGCAATTTAAACTAGAATATTCGAAGACAAATTTAAATTAGATTTTTTTCGAGTTTACATTTCTGTCCCTCAAAGGCAATATTTAAAGCCCTATCCAGACAGGATTAGTTTCTCAGTGGGTCCTGGGGTAATTTTCTCTTTCATGGGGGTCCTCTGTGATTTTATTCCCGTCCGGAATGACCATGTATGTGTGTTTCTCAGACGTCCTCTGAGAAAATTACAGGCTGAATTACCTACTGTTTTTTGCTGAACTCCGTGGTCCTCCGGTAAATTTAGTCGAATCCGGATATACATGTCTGAGTTTTGTCACCTCGCGTTTAATAAAATAGCTATTTGTCTACTGCTACACAATTACACTTTGGGCACACGTTTCCATGGAGATCCACATAAACACAACAGTGAGTGGAAATGGAGGAGCTACGGAACGCGATGTCATGTGACGGAAAAGGCCTAAAAACTCACTGGTCCTCCTGTTTTTTCAATTGCAGGAATCCAGATGCAGGAGTTTTATCACTGAATATAAGTGTTAAATATTTTTAACAGACGTCCCGATGAGAATTTAATCCCATCCGGATAGGGCTTTATAGGATCTTACTTATTATCTTGCTTACTTTTTCACTTTTAACTAAAGTAGATTAGATTATAGAATTATATTTTTGTTACAAGGTGCAAAAATGGACAAAACTGTCCATTTGGACTCACAATCATGTAATAATTACTTTTAAAAATCCTTAAATTCTTATTGGGGCAGAAGTTAAAAACTAAACAGTTTAATTAATAAACAACAGTTTCTTCTGCATTATAATAAATGAGGGGAAAATTGAATGATTAAGTTTTAAGAGTGGGCGATATGGCCCTAAAATAATATCAAAATATTTTATGGCATTTTCGTGATAACAATACTCTTGGCGATATGGCAAAACACTGAATAAAAAAAAATATTTCAAGAATACACTACTGCAACAAATTGAAAATGAAATTTTATTATCGAATATATGATATGGCACACCCCTAGATCCAGTGGGTTATTACTAACAATGCACTCCATATATCTCCATATATCCAGGATTATAGTAAAATGAAAGTAAAATGAAATGTATTACTCTAATGTGATAATTAGGGGTGGTGATATGGCGAGGTATTTCAGGGTATATTATTGTTTAGATATTTAAAAATGTTGGTGATATTATTATGTACGATATGATATGGCACACCCAAATTTTATAGTAAAAAAAATTTAACTGATAAATGCTACACTGAATAGCTTTTAAATAGCATTTAAAGCCTCTTATCCTGTATCTCCCTGTATTAAAATGTGAATGTCCTTGTACTCTTAACTGCCAATGAGCCCCTGATATCCATACTGCCTCTGATGAGATCCTGCAGATCTCAAGCTCAAAAAGTAAGAGTACAAAAATTAATTTACTCGTACATGGTGGGGAAAAAATGGTATCAATTTATCCCTACTTATGAACCACAAATAATTATAATTCATTACACCAACCTCACCTGTTAACAAACACTGGGCCTATTATCAAGATATTCTGTTTGTGAAATATGATGTCCTTGACCGTAGACCAGAGTCAAATGTTGAAATGCTCACAATATTATACTTGGCCAGACATATTCAGAGTATGCCCCATATATTTGGACTGTGAACGCCCTAAGCTGACCTCAACTGAGCTTGAACTCTCTCAGAAAACTGATCAAATCTAAACCCAGGGAAAGACTGATATTCATTTTATAGTGGAGGTTCCAGACATGGAACACATTTACATGGCACCAACAACAATGTATGTGTGCAGAACATTATGTAAGAATAGTTAGCCAATACATTAATCCCACAGATTAAATAAAATACAGTACATCAGACAATACAGACTTCAAGTGAACAGTCTGTTCCACAAGGTGACCAGTTAATGGATCTGCTGATAAAATCTTGGTGGAGTTATTCTCTCAGCTATTTTGGAAGCATGAGGGGAGCATACACAATATCAGACTTTTGGTATTGGTAGACATTGGTAGCCCTGTCACAATAATCATGTTATTAGCTTAATGTATAATATTTTCTTTTTAAATATTTGGACACGACCTCAATATTGCTCATTATGATTTTGGTAAAAAATAATGCCCATTAACATCACTGCCATGCCAAAACCAAAGAGTGCATTTAGAAACAGAAGCTGCTCTTTATATTCTGTATACATTTTTTGATGCATTGACCAACAGAATGTTCCATTAAACTTTGTTAATAATAATAAAAAAAACATTTTGTCACTGTTATGTAAATCTGCCTTTAATTGTGATTTATATGCATATTTTAGACATTGATCATATGTACCCCAAAAGGGCCTGGGAGTGTTAATAATAACAGATTGTAGACTTCATGAGGGTAGATTTCATAATATCAGTATTTAATAATGTGTTGGCATGAATGATTTTTACTGTAACAATAGCTGCTATTTTAAGACAAAGCAAAAAAAAAAAATCTGTCAAATATAAACTAATAAGCTTTTTTTCCACAGAAAACACGGCCAGTCCTAATCCAAAGGACATAGAGCTGCTTAAGTCCAGCTGCACACTGAGCTCAATTTCAAAAATGTCCAAACCCTTTTAGCTCTAATAAGGCACAGTGGGTGGCTGGATTTTTATGGCTTTCCTAACACTTGTCATTCAGTACAAGCAGAAATAGAAATAGTCCGATTTCCTGAGTATATTATGTATATTGCCAGAAGCAAAGAACACGTCTATATGTTTTTAATTAAATTTTGTGCAAAATAAGCTCTATCTTTTTCAGCTGAGATCAGAGTTGAGTGCATTAACGTTTTTGTTGGTATTTTTTTTTTATTTGCTGAATGTACTTTTGGAGATGCTCTGACCTGTCATCATACCATGATGAGCTGGCTTTATCGAAGTGATTCAAGTCTTCAGGTCTTAATGTTTAAAAAATTGCGGCTAAATAGTGGAATGCAAATACGTTTGTATAATAGAGCTGCATTCAAAAACATTTTGATTTTGGAAAGGAAATAATAACGAAATAATAACGCCAAGTAAATCTATGTCCAAAAACATTTGGCTGAATAGTTTAATGTAAATATGTTTGGATAATAGAGCTATGTCCAAAAACATTTGGCTAAATGTTTGGGTGCAAGAACATTGGGCTAAATAGAGAATAATATTAGAATAAGATTAAGAAGTCATCAAAGTAGAAGACAGAAAACAGTAGGTTTACTTTTCCAAGCCAATTAAATGATGATATACATATGCCTTAATAGTAAGTTATTTTAACTAAAATTAGTTCAAACACAACAGTGTGTCATACAGTATCAGAAACCACATAAGCAAGTCTATTAGAGATCACTGGACAATTTTAGGCATGCAATTTTTTACATTTGCAGAATTAATTTGTGACTGCTTTAAAATAGGTTACATTTTGTGGTATATCTAAAAAATAGATAGTTGTGTTTGTAATGACATATATGTAATAAGCTCTCTTTCCCATTCTTTCTCACTCAACAGGAATGATGGATCACTGGTATCTGTATTGAAGACTCTTTTGTTTTTTACCATCTTGATGATAACTCTTCCTATTGGACTCTATTTTGCAACAAAGGCATATCTGTTTGAAGGTAAGATAGCTCTGACACTCCATCTCTGACCAAAACTCACTTAAAACCCTTTAAACCTTTATGTAGGCAATATATAGTCTATGTAATAGTCTATCCAGTGGTTTCTGAAGAATAAATACTGACAAATTAAAAAATATTCAGATATTTAAAAAAATAAAAATAAAAAAAAAACATCATAAACAAAAAATAAGCCACTGTTTTTTGAACAAACTTGACAATCTGGCCATTTTTTCGGTTAAAAAAAAATTAAAAATAGGCGACATTAAGGTCAGCAAAAATTACTGCATACTTGTATGCATATTGTACAATAAATAAATAATGTAATTAACTTAACATATCTTATATAAATAAAATAAGTCTAAAGGTTTTATTGTCAACATATATAAACTTACCTTTTTTTTCTCTCTAATTTTTCCCATTTTCTCCTCAATTTAGCACAGCCAATTACCCAACCCACTCATTAGGAGTCCCCCTATCACTAGTGATGCCCCCACACATCAGGAGGGTGAAGACTAACACATGCTTTCTCTGATACATGTGAATTCAGCCACTGCTTTTGATGCAGCATTGCCAAGCAGCCAGCGTGCTTGGAGGAAAGTGCAGCGTCTTGGCTCACAGCTCACATATGACCTATGCTGCGAACATCACCCTTTAATGATGTGGGGACAGAGCACCATCTACCCAATTTTGCTCCCTCTAAGCACTGGCAACTTGATGGCAAAGCTGCAAATATGGCAAAGCTTCGAACCTGCGACCTCCTGCTTATAGTGGCAGCGCTTTAGACCGCTGGACCACTCAGCCCCTATTAAACTTATCTTTACCTTTAATGAGAATATACTTGTTAGAAAGAGAAACAACATTATAGTCCAGCGCAAAAATAGTTCTAACTCCAATAAAGTTGAATAATTAACTTTCAAAACATATTTTGGGATACTTCAGGAAAGGGTTCAATATATTGGGAAATTTCAAACACTCTAGATGTGACTGAAGAAGCAGTCAACACAATTTTTTTGTTGGCCAATTAAAAGTCACAAGAATCTCTGGCATATCTTCTTAAAGAAGCGCTGCTATATCTTTTCTGGAGTGCAGAGCACTTGTAGCACAATGCTATTAAAGTGCCTCAAATTAACATAATGAGTCATGTTCAGGAGGAGAGTGAGGGCCATTCTACCCATTTAGAAGATGTTTAAATCAATGTTGACTGTAACTAGGCA
The DNA here is from genome assembly GCF_023375975.1 of Astyanax mexicanus. NCBI lineage: Eukaryota > Metazoa > Chordata > Actinopteri > Characiformes > Acestrorhamphidae > Astyanax > Astyanax mexicanus. Next base: position 34,279,700 of record NC_064408.1, read on the forward strand.
GTTAAAGATATATGTAAAGAAACAGAAATGTAATGACAGAAATTGTCTGTCCCTTTTACTCATTTTCTCACAAGCCAGCTCTATAAAAGCAGACTTGCTTTCAGGAATGCTTACCTCAACACAGCTGCTGCTTCTCTGGGTGATATATAAATAAATCATTCTCAAAAATATGTAAAATTATGTTGACGCACTTTTTCTGACAAATGTCTTCACAGTGTATAGCAGCTGGTCTGAAACTCTGTCTGCTGTTGAGGGTACTTGATATTTATGTGTGGCAACCTATGAATATAGAACACCTAGTGCCGCACTCTCTGCAGGTGTACCGTTTCTAGAAAAATAAAATGGATCCAATTCAAAAAGTATTTCAAAATGAATGTGTGTGAATATCTGAGGATTATTAGAAATGCTGCAGAATTACTTTGTTACACTAAAATATATTATAATAAATATAAAGTGTCTCTAATAAAATCAATGTTTCAGAGAGCACAACATCTGAATATTATCAAATGTATGATTACACCGTTTTCAATTTCTGTAGATTGACCAGGCCTTGTGCTCTGTCCACAGCGTCTCTAGGTTACTCCAGCAACGACAGCTACTTCTATGCTGCAATCGTGGCCGTGATCGCCGTGCACGTCGTCCTGGCTCTCTTTGTCTATGCGGCGTGGAACGAGGGATCGCGGCAGTGGAGAGAAGGAAAACAGGACTGAGGAAAGGAAGAGAAGAACAATGAGAAGAGGTGGATAAAGAGAGTGGGGGTGAGAGTGAAGGAGAAATAGAGTGAAAGAGAGAGAGAGAAAGAAGGAGCCAGCAGGAGCGAGAGTAACACACAATGCTGTTTGCACCAGACAGGCGTTTTATTATGCTTGGACAGGAGTAAAAAGAAGGAGAGAACGAGAGAGAGAGAGAGAGAGAGAGAGAGAGGGAGAGGGACAAGTAAACAGTCATGTTGTTTAAGCATTGTCTCCAACACTGCTCCAAACAGGAAAGTTGTAATGCAGTGAAAATGCATTGGAACTCTGTGTGTGTTTACTGTGTGCTCTAACTTGTCAATCAGAAGAAGGAAGCTGAACCCTTATCCGATGGTTCAACAAAACAACTATTTAGACTCAGAGTGTTGGTTCAGGGTCAGCTTCTGTTTAGCTAATTTGTTCAAATACTACAAATCTAAATTACTTGATCTTGGTATTTTGTTTAGTTTTAGTACACTTACATAATTCAGAGGTTGACATGTAAACATGTCTTTCAGAGTGGAGTTGAAAGGTGTGAAACGGAGCCACTCGGATTCTTTAGAGCAGTAGTCCTTGGAATAAGAGGTCACCATGAATTCATTACAAATGTAGCCATTATATTTATTATTCAAAACCGTCATCTGTCCATCTTTTTGTCCACTTTTCCTGGCCAGGGTCGCAGTAGGTCCACAGCCTAGCTGGAATCATTGGGTGCAAGGCAGGAATACCCATTGGACAGTACACCAGTTCATTGTAGAATACCACAGAATACACAACAGTTCTCTCACACCTAAGAGGCTATTTAGCATTAGGCCATTTCACCTATCGTTTGTATTTTCGGGAGGTGGGAGGAAACCGGAGTACCTGGAGGAAATTGAACCCACAAGCCCAGGCCCCTGGAACTGTGCAACCCACACTTTACCTGTGGTGCCGCCCGCACAGTGCAGCCCCCAACCCACAAGTGAACCTTAAAAAGTTCTAACTAGATAAGATGTCTTAGAAGAATATTTTACATCACATTTGAGTGTAACGTAGTGTTGTTTAAAATGTGTTTTAAGCCTAAATCTTCCTAAAACTATAATCGGCATTATCCCAGGCAGAATGTCCATAAACATTTTAAAACATGTAAAAACTGTAAATCTGTGAAAAAACTTTTAGAGATGTTAAACTACTAACTCTGATGCTGTACACCCTTCTGTATAACTTTTTCTGTATAACTTTTTCCATGTCTGAACCATTCAATTAAGCAGACAAGTAGAAAGATCTGTGGAATTTCATCTTAAAGGAATATTGAAGCATATTTCAATATGATCTGTATATGAATTGGTTTCTGTGGTGTAATGTTACTTACCATGTACATCAGTTTTTATTCATTTTCCTGCACTTTAAACGAAACAAATTAGAAATATCTACATGCTTATGATATTAGACAGTGGGCAGATGCTGAATTCTGTTAATAAATATGAAATGTGCATATTTGTGCATATATAAAACACAAGAAGACAAGTTTACTACATGTTTAAAGATCCAGACATATACTCTGTATAGAAAAGCACTGACCAAATGAGTACAATGCTTTAAAACACCCCCTCTTAAGCTCCTGATTATTGTGAAGGGGAAGAGTGGAAGTGTCTTTTCTAGAATGAGCTAGGGGCTTTTTCAGTAACTTTGGGATGATTTGGACAGAAAAATTATTATTTAAGTTAACCTCACTAATGCCCTTGTGTGATTGTATGCAATAAAATCGTCACAGCTATGACCAGTGTTACAGAAATTACTAAAAAGCCTTCCCAGAAGAGTCATGGAAGTTTCTGCAGCAATTAAGGGCAAATTCTCTATTAGCACTTTTGAGTCATAGCACTGGATGAGCAGGTGTTTAGAAATCGCAAGACAATTATCTATGATGCTTTATGAAATCTGTTTTACTGAAGAGGATAAAAAACTCCTTAATAAGCAAATAGTAGGAATTGTGGGTTAATTCAAGTTTAATGTATTTGTTTGATTAGCGCCCCCACGTGGAATAATGAAGCAGTAGTAACTGTAGTAAGTCAAACTAGGGGGCGAGTTTTAGTGAGTTTAGAGTGCCTATTTCAATCAAATCTATAGAAAAAAAAAATCTATATTTGATGCCATGTATCAATACAGTATATATTGTCCCACACCTAGTAATGATTGTGACAAGTAGTGTCAAGAAACTCTGGCTGAAATCACACCAGTGCAGAATTCTTTTACTTTCTTTTACTTTTATGTGACACACTAGTTAGATACTTTTGCCATGTTACTGTAGTTTTTGGTTATTTTACTAGTGTAAAAAGAACCTGACAGCTGTGCTGAAAACCAGTTGCTAATTATTTGTCACTCTAGAACATTAGAAAACTTTATTAGTATGATCATACATTTAACATGTGGAAATGCATAAAAATGCAAAGAAAAAAATACAGTTTTCTCCTAGTTATTACAAAAGTAAATATTCCTAAAAGTTTTAAGGTTTTAAATAATTTCTGTTCTTATTAAATAGCTGTCTATGGTAATCAGTCATCTGTACGCTATGGATGCGCCACACACAGATTATGCTGAAAAACACGGCAGCACTGCTTTAAATGGGAGTCCTGAGAGGGCTTAGCAGAATCGTAGCTTTTTCATGATGGGGAACAGTATAAATTAAATCTTACTCTTTGCTTTATTTACATTTAAATGGCTTTAAAATGGAGACATTAAATACCACTCACTAATCAGTGGCCCCTCAAGGCTTGAGTCATCATTCCTCCTGGCAGATGTTTAAAGACATGATGACTGGGTTTGTGTACATTTACATCTCTCAGGCAGGATTTTCCCAAGATGCACCAAACTCTCATTTTGCTTGCATCCAAAACAATAGCTGTATGAAATCATAGGAAAAGCTTATTTCATCTTTCAAGAGGCTTTAATTAGGAAAGGCACCACTTCTAGTTGACATCAGAGAGGGTTAGGGTTTGGCTTGTAGAAAAAGAGTCATGCTCCATTTCAGTGATTCGGCTGCCACGTCAATTCTACTGTTTCTACTTTCCTTTGCAATGTTGCAGTGGCCAATCAGAAACCGAGATTCATATCAAAGAGCAAAGTTGATGGTTTTCTGTTGTAATCACATTTGCACTGCAAAAACAGTTGGTAGCACTACAGTATAGAGTTCATAATTTACTTGTTAAGCCCTTACGAAATCTTGTGAAGCCAGTCCATTTCTATTTAACTAACACACTTTTTTTATATATAGATAATAATGTTGTGGAAAATGCTTAATTCACATTTGTTACTGCTTATGCAATAAAAAGTCAGGTGTAAATAGCTTACTGGTGATTTATTTAGGCTTTGTAATGGCTTTAAAATACATTCTTTATGCCCCAATATATTTAATTCTCAGCAGAATTAAAACAATTGTTCCTTAGGGGTTTACATCGCTTTTAAACCTTATCCAAATGAGTTACTTTAGAGTGTACTAATACAAAGTCATGTTCACTGTGCTGATCACACAGATTTAAAATATATTAGAATGACATTTAAGACTTTTATTTATAATTCTGTTGAAACTGTGTTGGTTGATAATACCAATTAACTTTTTTGTCAATATATGTTTAGGAAAATGATGTTTAATTATGTTTGTTCACAGTTAGTTGTTTGGTTTTGGTTTGGTTGCTTTTTTTGGTATAATATGTACACCAGATTTCAAATTGTGATTCTTTGACTTATTTTTGTTGATATTTTGTTGTCGTTTTGATGTATTTTGTCATCAATTCCTTATTTAATTAAATTATGATTCAGATTTTCTCAAACTATTTTTTCTTGCATTCAGGTATGGCTTGAGTGTGTAATCTCTGCAGCACTTGCGACTCACTTTGGGACATTATTAATTTAGCGTTGGCTGGTCAAAGTGCCTGTTAAAGGTGATTTGGCATTGTACAAATTTGTAAACATATACTAACAAGTACACACAAAGAACAAATGTACTTTCATGAATTGTTTGCCTAAACCCTAAACACTTAAAATGACTTTCTTTTATAACGATGACCTAATAAAAGAGCCCCCCACACTTCTAAGCATTCACAACTTCTGGCTGTTTCTTAAAGTCGGTCAGAGCTGAAAAATCAATAGAGAAAGCTGCATGAGTCACAACATTAAAGAGAGAGAGCGAGAGAGAGAGAGAAAGTGTAGCAGTGTAGGTGCGGAAATTTTGAGAGCATGTCTGAGTGGAGAGAACAGCAGAGTTTCAGCATGTTCCATCAGACATCTGTTCCGTTTCTGTGAATCTGTTCACATTCTCTTTGGATCACCTCAGTGTCTGCTCTGTGATCAGCTCTTACGTTAGAGCATAAAACCTAATATACCCAGTTTTCCTACACTTAATCTGAATGTAATTGTTGGTGTCTTAAGTTTTGATTCTTTATTTTTACACTGAAACTATTGAATTGAATTGAATTGAATTAAGTTTTGATTCTTTATTTTTACACTGAAACTACAAGGGTACAACTGAATTAGATATGCTATTGGGTATTTTGTGTCCAAGAGGGTAAGCTATGTGTACACCATATATATATATGCACACCTGTGTGCTAATTGGTGTGGTGAGAAATGTTATATATGAGAAGGTTGGTTATTGATTGAAGTATACAATGGGGTCCTTATAACACTCAACATGGCATCTGTTTACATCTGTTTAAAAAAAAAAGAAAAACATTTTTTGGGGGCATTATTGATCCAAATGCTGAGTGGGTGAGGCCCTTTACCCCTCATATTTTTGTAAATATTTTATTATATGTGTTCATGGGACTACACTAAATATATGACACTTACACACAATGTAAAGTAGTCAGTGTACAGCTTGTATAACAGTGTACATTTGCTGTGCCCACAAAAAAACTAAATAAATATCTAAACCGCTAGAAACAAAAGTGAGTACCTACACCCCTAAATCAAAATGGCCAAACTGTGCTCAAAGTGAGAAAATACTTTGTTTTGTCACAATTAATTTCCAGTACTAACTTAACACTCTTGAGTATGGCATTCACTAGAGCTTCACAGGTTGCCACTGGAATCTTCTTCCACTCCATAACAACATCACAGAGCTGGTATAGATGTTATGTCTCTGTTTGAGGATGCCCCACAGATGCTCAATAGTGTTTAGTTTAGTTAGTGATTGGCCTGTCCATTATCTTTACCTTTAGCTTCCACTGCAAGGCAGTTGTTATCTTGGAGGTGTATCTTTTTTCTTCTTTGGTTTGTCTTAACTTCTTTGGTCGCTCCTGAAAAGGCCTGTTCTGAGTTTAACCCATCTTAGAAAACCGCTGCATGACCTTGGCTGTCGTGCTGTATCTCAGTTTTAGGGTTTTAGCACACTTCTAATAGCTTTATAGCTGAAGTAATAGCTGCATTACTTCAAAATGTGAATGTGAATATGTGAGTTATCCTTATATTAAAGATGAACATGGGTCACACACACTGAATGTAAAGATCTGATCTACGCAACAAACAAGAAATACAAAAATTGGAAGTGAATGTCATTTCTCTAGCAGTTAGTCTCCCTGCTGTTCCTGTAGCGTCTGGCCATGCAAGAGCTAACAACAATAAGCTAAGATTAGCTGTTATTAAAGAGAAAATCACACCTTCATTCACTCTCCCCTTTTCATTCTGTTCCTTCCTTTTTTCACTATATGACCCAGAAGTGCTAAACGGACCTATTACTGATTAGCACCTGAACCTAGCAGGCCTACATAATGCACAAAAAAGCCATCTATTATAAAAGTCCTCTTACACATTTTCTACTAATGCACCTTTTCAAATCAGCTATTCTGTGTGTGTGTGTATGTTTTGTTCATGTTCAGAATAAAAAAAAATAAAAAATCAGTACGTAGTAAAACCAGACAGAAGCTACTCCTTTCCTGGGGCGGTCCTGAGGAGAGCAAGTTTTTTTTATATATATAATTTTTTTTATTTCTAATTTGTCCCATTTTCTCCCCAATTTACACGGCCAATTTCCCAACCCACTCATTAGGACTCCCCCTATCACTAGTAATGCTCCAACACACCCAGCTTTGAAGGCAAAGCTGCATGAGCAGGGGTTCGAACCGGCGACCTCCCGCTCATAGTGGCAGCATTGGACCGCTGGACCACTCAGCGCCCCAGGAGAGCCAGTTTTATCAAAACTTGTTTTTTAATTTTATTTTTATTGTTTATTCCATTTTTTTCCCAATTTACGCGGCCAATTACCCAACCCACTCATTAGGACTCCCCTATCAGTAGTGATGTCCCAACACCAGGAAGGTGAAGACTAGCACATGCCTCCTCTGATACATGCGAAGTCAGCCACCACCTTTTTTCTTACTCCTGGTGATGCAGCATTGCCGAGTAGCATCACAGTGCGCTCGGAAGAAAGTGCAGCGACTCAGTTCTGATACATCAGCTCACAGACGCCTTGTGCTGATCATCATCACCCTTTGGAGTGACGTGGGGAGAGAGTGCTCTCTACCCACCCAGAGAGAGCAAAGCTAATTGTGCTCTCTCTTAGGGCTCCGGTAGCTGATGGCAAACTTCATGATGTCATAATGTTTTTGATGTTGTTTGCGACTGCTCTTGATTATACTTTCAAAGTTCTTGACATTTTTCTAATTATTTTCTTAAAACATTTTTTTCTTTACTTAGTTGAGTAGTTCTTGCCATAATATGGATTAAAACGTTACTCAAATCGCGTTATTCACTGTGTATCAACTCTACCTCTTCACAACTTTACAACTGATGCTCTCAAACACAAATAACTCTTGGCAAGTTCAGGACAGCTGTTAACTGAAAGCCATTTCAGGCGACTCCCTCAAATATATTACACTGCAGTACAATATGCATTACAACAATACTAATCATACAATATCACTGTTTTGTTGCATCACCCAGTATCTCTCCAGCTTGAGCTCCACAGACTGCTACACTAATGTTTGCCTTTATACACTGAAATGTATTCTTCCCTCAGTGACTGCATGGCCTTAAAGCTCTCAGGCAGAAAAGCAGCTCCAAACCATGATAAATCCTCCACCATGCTTCACAGCTGGGAGGAGGTTTTGATGTTAGGGTGTTCTTTGGTTTTCTTTCATCCGAACATTGCGTGTCCTGCCATAGAACATTTTCCCAGAAGCATTGTGAAACATCCAGGTGTTCTTGGGCAAACATTAGATTTAGACAGGCTGCCATGTTGTTTTTGGACTGCAGTGACTTCCTTTGTGGTGTCCTTCCATGAACACCATTCTTGTTCAGTGTTTTTCGAATTGTGCAGAGCAAAACAAAGTGTTTTGCAGTCCTCTTTAAGCAGGTCAGCAGTTTTTTCAGAAGACCTGAAAGACCTTTCAGAAAACCTCTTTGCATCTAAACATGGTTCATTTCTAACCCATCTATCTTGGGAAAAGAAGATTTGACACTTCCAGTCTCTTCATGCATACACACTGTGCATCAGGGTGTGTTTGAGTCAGCCTAAATCATTTTCCCTCCCTGTGAGTCAATCTTACCTACATCCTGACCCCCCCCCCCCCCCCCCCCCCCCTCTGTATTTTGTAGGTAGAATCTGAATGTAATGTAAAGCCAGACAATAGAGCATCACGCAGAGGTCATAAAAGGACACACACACACACACACACACACACACACACACAAAAACATCTGTTCTTCCTGAACTATAGCATGACAAGGGTCTGTTTTCCTTCAGGTAGAAGAAATATTCCACTCTCTGCCTTTGGCCACATTGTGTTTTTTAAGAGTACATGAACGTAATGGCCTAATTTCTCAAACAATTTATAATCGTGTTATCCTGAGATAACCCTTATGTTGAATCACACTCTTAAAATCCACAGGACAAATTAGTCAAAAATGGTAGTTAAAAAAATAGTGTTGTTAATATTTATTATTATAATATTATATATTATAATAATAAAATATATATAATATTTTATAGACATTCTGAGGGAGCGTTTAATCACCCCCCCCCCCCCCCCAAAAAAAAAATGTATATGTGTTTATCAGAGATTGTTTAGTAGCAAGTATGTTTACAAGACTCTTTTTCAAAAAATGTACGAATGTGTTTTTAATGCTGTGCCACCTGAGGGCCTGAGGTCTACATGAGTATCCAGTATCTACTGTTAGATATATCTACTAAAGCTTCTGATGATGTTATGGGGGGATATCCCTAATCTTCACAAATTGCTCTTATTGCAGCTGTTTGTTTATTAATACCACTTTTGGTGCCTCATACAAACTTCTTGGAGCTATACTGTGTTACTTTAAACATGTAAACAAGATTACCATTTTAATTTTTTGGAGTTTGTGTTACAATGACATAATAAAATATTTCAGATTAAATTAGAACAAGGTTCTCTTCCACACGGCGTTACATTTTGTTGTAGTGTTGTGCTTTCAAACTGAACCACAATAAGCAGAATGGTGCCACATACTGTGCAGAGTTACCAAACATGTCTTGGCTGATCGGCTGCATCTGGGGTCAGTGATCAATCATGCTACATTGATTTTTTTGACTAACTGTTCTTTTAAAAGTGAAGCAATTTTTGAGAGTCTGCAGCACAGAGTAATAACAGCAGATGTACCAAGTAGCACATGTGTATCCAAAAAAAATCATTTTCCAGACGCAATAAACCCAGTCTGCGGCTAAAAATGGATTTTGAAGGGAGAATGTTCACTGACAGTGTAGCACAGTCTGGAAAACCGACCATGGCTGCAACACCAGGGTTTGGAGGGGGAACACAGCAGTGTGTGTGTGTTTACTTGTCTGGCTATACTAGTGAGGCCAGATGTCCTCAAAAGTGTTTTTGGACCCCTATTTTTGCTTTTTAACAAAACACATTCCTTTATTTGAAAAATTCGAGAAATGATTTTCTGTTGGTTATTTAGATGATGGTCTATGTGTAGAGTTAAGCTTATGCTAAGGTTTATTTAGGGTTAGGTTAGGATTAGTGTGGTAGGTTAGATATAGTATTTAGCTACAATAATCGCTATTTGAATAGAAGGTCCTCACAAGATTGGCAAGTTCCTCCAGAGTATAGAGGAATGAATGTGTGTGTGTGTGTGTGTGTGTGTGTGTGTATGTGTGTGTATAAGACAGTGAGAGCCCTGCCCCGTTCTATTTCCCAAATAGAATGCATCCAGTATGTCGCCATGGACAAGGTTTGGGCTTACTTCCTGTATTTTGATTGTGCAACAGTAACCATGGGTGATTCACCGTCTAGCGACCGTTGCCATGGAAACCACCTTCATTCTGTCCATCTCTCTCTTTCTTTCTCAGTCTCTCATTCCTGCCTCTTCCCCACTGTGTGTGTGTGTGTGTCTGATTATCTTGGGATTTTGAAAGTGGCCGCAGACAAATGTAATCAGTTTGTTTGGTCGGGTTTGGAGGGAGAGAGAAATTAGAGATGGGAGAATTTAGTTACAGACAGACGTGTATGAACTCATCTGGGACGCACAGCTGGTCTGGTCTGGCTTGTGCCCGAATCCAAGCATCCAGTTGGACGGTTATTAAAAGTGTATTTTTAAAAGGATTTTCAGTTATATCATAAAAATGTGGTGTTTGTAATAAAGCAAGTAAATCATAAGAAGGGGTTAGACTTAGAAAGGAACTTTATAAACTAAAATAAAAATATATATCTACCGGTAAATACATTTTTAAAGTATATAAATTAATCTTTTGGTGGGGCACTTTTCCATCAGAAGGACACCTCACTAGGCATCTTTTCATGTTTCCTCTCCTCACCTGTAGTAGAACCCTATTTGGTACTGATTTCATTTTTTTCTACTGTAAAGAACACCCTTTGGGACACTGTATAGGCAACCTTTGTATTAGAAGGGCAGAAACCCATTCATAGACGCAGTGGACACAAAAGGAACATAAGCGAGCAAGCACTTTTTTTTTTCCATGAGAAGGGCAACCAATAGAACATGTCTCTTTTTTTGCCACTCTAGAGGTCAGTTTAGAGACCCTTTGTAAACAATTGTCCAAGTTCAATACTGTGTAAAATATCACTGGGGTGTTCGCCAAAGCTCAGGGGTTAAACTGGATTCTTAGATTTACCTCAGAAGCAGGGCAAACAGAGCTGAGCTCCGGTACTGTAATTTGATGTTAATGGAAATACATTTTTTATTAAATATTTAAAATGCAATTTTACTGTTTGAAACATCAAAGTTACTGGATAAACTGGGAAAAAATCACTTTACATCTGGTGCTGTTAACTCAACTGAGAGAAGGAGGTGGGTATTCTCTGTGAAGACTCTGGCAGCAAATTTGGCAATATGGTGGACAATTTTGGCTTGGTGTTCATATTTACTATAGTCATTGGCACAGCAGACTCTATGTGAAATCATGCTGGCCCTAGTTCCAAATGAAATACATTGTAATGTTTACTAAGAATGACTGTTGACTTCATAGTTGCACTAGCTATACCTACAATCGTTGACTACAATTATAGGTGCAGTTTGTTGGCATGCAAACACCCAGGAGCACCACTGTGATCAGTGCTCTATTACCACAAATTCTTAAATGAAAAGTACTCCCAGGGTCCTTAAAGAACCATGACTGCTCAAATAACTGTTTGTGTGCTTAAGAGGCACTTAAAAATGCCTCAGTTTGATGGAAAACCTTGATGTGTTCATAAAAAACGTTGATTTCAGTAATACATAGCACCATGTTTGGTTGTTTATCTTTTTCTAATAAAATATTCAGTAGTCTCTAAATTACTTGATATTGTTCATTTCATTTTTATGAGTTGGAATTGAAAAAAAGCTCAACTTGTTGTCAAAATTACTAGTATATTAATGTATTACAACAGTGACAGCTCTACTCAGAACACTGTAACATTATCAGTATGATTTTAACACAATGACTGCAGAAATGGGGCTTTTTTATTCTTATTTTGAATTAGGATTGTATCCTTAATACGGTGAAGTGCAGTAACAATCACCTCAGGCCAAACAAAGTAGTACCAGAGAGCACAGTGCACTTACATCAGTCACATTTTTGTGGATTTTGTAGCACTGTAGTTTTTGTTTCTATTATTCATAGCGTATGATACCTGTTTTAAACTATTAACTGTTGTGTCTTTCAGTAAAATCCACCTTCCCCCAAACCTGTTTGGTTTACATTATGGAGTCCACATAGAGAAAGGCCTGCCTAAAAATGAATGACCACCTACGGTGTTGGAGTGATACCTGTAGTGTTTATATAAGTCCAGCGGCTGAACACAAATGAAGTGCGTTCATTCAGCACTGCAGGTATTGAGATTTCATCTTGGTTGAGTAACAGTTGTTAGAGCTATTCCTGTTCAACCACTACATTTAGTATGATGTGTGAAACTGGCATGTTTGATGTTATTGGTTAACGTAATAATAACATTTCAGAAGGTTTATGTACATATTTTATTTATGTGTGTATCATTCATTGTTTTCATTAGCTTTATTATCAATATTCAGATATTTAAAAAATCATACAATGAATGATGTAAAACATTCCAGAATAATATTTTATATTTTAGATTATTCAAAGTAGCACTCTTTGCTTAGATGACAGCTTTACACATCTTGGCTGGATTTTCTCAGTCAGCTACATAAGGTAGAGTCACCTGGAATGGCTTTCAGTTAACAGCTGTGCTGAACTTAAGAGTTAATAACTTGAATGTCTTGCATCTTAATGTGTTTGAGAGCATCAGTTGTAAAGTTGTGAAGAGGTAGAGTTGGTACACAGTGAATAACCCTATTTGAGTAATGTCCTTATTCTTGTTCTTATTATGGGAATAACTACTCAACTAAGTGAAGGAAAAAAATACTTTAAGAAATGTCAGTCCAACAAAAAAAAAGTCCAGAAAAGGTCAGTCCAACAAAAAAAAACTTTGAAAGAATACTCACTGCAGTCGCAAAAACCATCAAAAATGTTATGATAAAACTGGCTCTCATCAGGACCACCCCAGGAAGCAGGAAGTTCATTAGAGTTACTAGCCTCAGAAACTGCAAGTTAACAGCACCCCAAGATAAGAGCCACAAAAATGCTTCCCAGGTTATTTAGGTTTGTTTAACACTTTTAAGTTACTACATGACTTATTATGTGTTCCTTTTTAGTCTGTATGACTTTAGTATTTGTTTAAAATGTAGAAAAAACATTTATATAAAAACACTGAATGAGAAGGTGTTTTAAACTTTTGAATGATACTGTATATTTTTTCTAAATGGTGACTTTACACAGAAAAGGACAAACATTTCTTTTTTTTACTTTGAATGGAACTCTGTAAATTAAGCCTTTATTACAAAATATTTTACAGCCATATAATTGGTCAAATTATTCAGATACATTTACACATTGTACTTAGCAGCTACAGGGTTTAATCAGTGTGTTTTAACAGACAGAGCAGTGATATGGATGAGAGGAAAATGATGATGTTAAATAAGGGCACGAGCTAACCTGAGCTCACCCTGTTCTGCCTGTATTTCATCACCTAAGCTCTAAAAGCGGCTGAATGGAGCTGCGCAGACCTGCTGATTCTGACGTGGCGTCTTTTGCATGTTAACCGGTTCGTTACAACAGTCTAAACAAACGCTGATGTTATTATTACAGGTTATTAGTTCATACACTGAGGATTGTAGACTGTGACGTCGCGCCCCCTCCCTCCTCTCCCGCGTCACCGCGTGACCTACATAACCACACCGGCAGAGCGAGCCGCGCGCCCGTTTCCACCGGAGCGGCGAGTCCTGCTCACCTTCACAGAGGAGCGGAGAGCTTCATTAGCGGAGAAGGATATGAGGGAGCGGAGGAGCTTCGCTCGCTCACTAACAGCAGCTCCTTACACACTGAGCATGTGCTGGGAATAACCGGAAGTGGTGATATAATGCTGACGGTGGATTTTTTTACGTTTTTGGCCTGAATGAATCCGACTTTAATCATGTGAAGGGAGGGTGGGGTCAGTGCTGGAGATGACGCCACGGCCGAGGACCCCTCCACGCGGCCCCAGCTACATCAGAGCCAAAATAAATAAATAAATAAATATATAAAGCGGTCTTACGAAACAGCAGCCCTCCCTTTACATAACCTACCCACTGAACTTCCACGTCACGCGGGGCAGCAGAGAGTGAATACCGCGAATAATAATTAAAAAATAAATAATAAAAAATATAAGTAATGAAATCTGAAACTGTGAAAGAAATCGGATGTGTGTGTGTTTGAGAGAGATAATATTAGAAAGAGAATGAAATAGAGCGAATGTGAGAGAGCATATGAGAGAGAAAATTGAGAGAAAGAATATGAAAGAGAATATGTGTGAGAGAAAGAAAGAAAGAGAATATAAGAGAGAGAGGAAGAGAGATAATATAAGAGAGACACTTTAAGCACCTTTAATTACTTATTTTACATTATAAAACAGCAGCTACAACCAGCTCAAAAGATAAAACCAAGGAAAAATAAGAAATAAAAACAGAGTACCAAAAACATAAGTCATAGTACAGAGAGAAAAATATTAACACATTTACAACAAAACCACCAAATTCATCTTGTTCACAAAACAATCCCTCCATCACTTACACCCTCATCAATGAGGGTTGATGATACTACATACTACACCCTCATTACAGTTTTTTCACCAAATTCTAGAAACTTGGCTCAAAACTCTAAACACAAACAGAAAATTATTAACTGCTTTGTTTTGCTCTAGCAAAGCTGATTCCTTCTACCAAAACAACACACACAGCTATTTATATGCTTATCTCTCGCAGAGCATCAAATAAAAACCGACAAGATTAATTTAAAGCACTATTATCAGAAGTATTTGGTTATGTTTTTGACTTCATGAGGCCACTGAACATAATCAAATGCATGCTCTGGGCTGCACTGGTTCTTCTTCCTGTGGGATTATCAAGAAATTATACCAAACGAGGAGTGTTATAAGGACCAAGTTGTGCATGGTTGAACATGCTGACCAATGACAGCACACATGTCGACCAATGACAGCACACATGTTGACCAATGGCAGCACACATGGTGATGTTTCCACCACGCTACCCAGGGACATCGACAATGGCACGGTTGCCAATGATGTTTCTCCTTGAAAGATTGCCTCGTCTTTGCCTTCCTCGTCCTCTGTGCTCCTACTTCTCCATCATCTCGCCTAACACCTATATCAGTCACTTGAGGCCTCTTTTATATTCTTATATTCCTTATTTTTTATATATATTTCATATACAAATGATTGAAACGATCTTCTAATTAAATTTACATAGGTGCAACTTGTATGAGATTACTTGACAATTATAGGGTTTTATATTTGAAGGTCATTGTACTACATGATGCCATTTGTGTTTAGCGATTTGCAAAGCTGTGATTTAAAATGATATTTGAGTGAGAATATATGGAATTGTGCTTAGAGTTTAGCAATGTGGAGTCACAATATTGACACATGAGCTTCATGTTTTTGAATTTGTGTACATAGTTCCACATTTTGTGTGGATACAATGTGGAAAACTGGAATAGGGGTATAGTATGTGGATTCTAACACCACTCTCATCACCAAACCTCTGACCATTAAAACTGGATCAGTGCCACTACGCCCCTTAATCCGATTTTTTTTCTAGTGCACCAGATTGCCAATTGCCATCAGCTGTGTGTGTGTTTGTGTGTGCATGACCATATGAGTGCATGTGAAAAAGAGAGAAAATATGAGAAAGTATGAGAGAGCGAAAAAGACAGATAATCCGAGAGAATATGAAAGAGAGAAAGAAATAGAGAGATATGGAATATGAGAGATACAATGTGAGAGAGAATGTGTGTGAGAGAGATAGAGAGAATGAGAGAGTGTGTGTGTGAGAGAGTGAAAGAGAGAATATGAGAAAGAATATAAGCGAGAGAATGTGAGAGAGAATGCGTGTGAGAGTAAGAGAGAGAGAGATTAAGAGATAGAAAGATATATATATATATATAAGAGAGAATATATGAGAGAGAATGTGTGTGAGAGTAAGAGAGAGAGAGATTAAGAGATAGAAAGATATATATATATATAAGAGAGAATATATGAGAGAGAATGTGTGTGTGTGTGTGAGAGAGAAAGAGAGACAGAGAGAGAGAGAGAGAGAGAGAGAGAGAAAGAGAATATGAGAGAGAGGCATTGAGACATGCCGTCCTTAATTCTCCGCCGATGAGATTTACTGGCCACCGCTCAAAAAAGAGAGAGAGAGAGCGGTAGTTTTTCTTGTTCCCACCTGTTTTCCGTTAAAGCTCCGCTCGGATTGGGTAGATGAGGTCTCCAAAGCCCCGCCCACCAGCCCTAAACGCGCTCTAAAATCCCGGTCTGCTTGAGAGGATGCACTACTGCCGGCCTGTACTAACGTTAATGGGAGGAGCCTCCAAAACCGGTGGGAAAATAAAATAATACAACGCCCTCTCTTCTCGCTCTCTCTCTATGGCTCTGTCGCTCTCTGTCTTTCTCTTGACCAATCGGCGCCGCCGCCTCCTTATTGGCCACTCCTCTTTTTCCTTTTTAGGCCGTGAGAAGGGACGGGACGATGACGTAAAGAGCGAGGTGCGTGCGCGTTGGAAAATGAACATCAGTGAATGAAGGGAAAAAAAAGAAAGTCACTCACTGCCCGCAGAAACGGTGCCAGTTATGTAACTCGCTTTTCATGAGTAAAAAAGGCAAAGAGGGAGGCAAGAGGGAAAAAAAATAATAATAAAAAAAATCCCTCCTCCAGCCAGAGTCACACATTCAGCACGACTTTAGATAGTACCTGGATCTGGGTTTGCGCGCGGCGTGCTGGGGTGAGTATAGTGTTTTTTTAACGCTGTTTTTATTCTCTTTTGCTTATAGTAATGATATGTGTGTTAGGAGGTCGTGCCCTTTGGGATTTGGGTTTTCTATATTGTTATTTGTTGTTTTGTAAGCTATTTTAAGCATTTTTATCGTGCAAAAAGTTGAGTGTGTTTTAAATGTAGCAGCTTTCTGAAGTTAATTAATGAGCGGTATTAACTTCGCGCTAGGAGAGATTGCTTTAATGGCAGTGGATTATCTTGTTGCTACCGAGTCTTTATTTTATTTCATTTATTTTTGTGTTATCTTTATGGTGTTTACTTAAAATCAACGTGGCTGACTTAAAGTGTTGCTATTTTATCACTAAACCAGTTTGTGGTGGTTTAGGCTCAATGCGAAACGACAATACTGCCTTTAATGTGTTTAACGCTGTTTTTTGTAGCGTTAACTACTCAGTTGTTAGCTGTATTTTAACCTAGCTACATATTTTACACACATATTGGCATAAACTACACGTTAATGGAGATACCGGCATAAGCCTCTCTAGTTGTCACATTTAGTAGTGTAAACTACACATTTAGAGACGTATAACAGTCAGAATCTCACATTTCTGCACAGCCAGGATCATAAAGTACACATTCAGCCCCCCTGCATGACCGGGTGGACTTGTACTGGTTTATTTTCCATACTGGAGTAAAAGTAGAGCAGCGTTATACTGCCCTGGTTTCTGTGCTTAAACAGCACAACGTCTCGCCGCCGCTTCACAACAAACTACAGACTACGGAGGTAAAAAACAGAGATAGAGAGAGATAGTGTGTGTGCTTTAATGTGTACCTGCGTGTGTGTGTGTTTGTGTGTGGAGATTTGATGAGTTTATAGCGATAATATAAAGGCAATGCTTAAAAGGTGGCCGGTTATGTAACACATGGCTGGAGTCTCGGGAGCCGGCTGCAGTGACGTCATGCCCTCGATTTCGCCTAGAGAAAAAAAAGTTCACCGGGCAGGGTGTGTGTGTGTGTGTGTGTGTTAGACTTGTACATGTTAATGTCTTGTGTTTCTGTTGTATATTATTAATCACCAACACTTTTATGAAGCAACTTGATCAGTGTTTGCATTTTCTCATCTGTCTTAAGCCGTTTGGGGTTTAAACCCTTTAACTACAGAACTGTCATTCAGTGATTACCATCAAGACATGACGAGTAACTGATATGAAGAATGGAGTAATACATCTACATCAACACCAATATTAATAATAATACTTCATAAAGAAAAACACAAAGAAATGAGTGGTTAAAATTAGGGCATTAGGTCATTATTAGCATGTTAACACATGCATTTAATATGCATTAGCTGTTTTTTTTAGCAATATAACACATTAGCACGCACTGTTAGGTTCAGAAGGTAGATTATATTTTATTTATGCTGACATTTATGCGGTCTCTCTCTCTCTTTCTCACACTCCTGGTCATGCACACACAAACACACCCAGCAGATGGCACGTTTCCTCTTTTCAAGCTTTTGAGTGTGGAATATGGAGCTACACTAGTGTTTATTTTCTCCATTTAAACTTTCAATTTAACCCAGCACATTACAATATTTTAGTATAAAACACATCAAAATTACCCTGAGATATTATAATACAGTAAAAAAAGTGATCTACTCTGGCAGGTGTAAACCACATTACACCATTATTACTGCCCCTACCCAAAAAATACAGTTAAGTACAAGCATTAAAAATATCATAATGATTTTGTCCTAGATTTATTCACACAATGTTATTGTGATTAATACAATATTTGTTTATAGATTGGCACCAATAATACAAATCTAAAAGTTTCTAAAACATATTCTTTTATTCACATTTAAATACCTATTTTCAAAAGTTTAGTCATTAAGCAAGAAAAAGTGTGATTAATCGTAATGGACTTAACTTTATATGTGTGAATGTTATGATGATATATGTAAGTGTACGTATATGTAAGAGGCACATACTGTAGGTTCCATATGGCATCCTGCCGCACACTTGCACAAAGCTGATGCAGCTGGGCCTGTAGATCCTGCTCTACACACCTAAGGTACTGAAGCTGGAATCCCAGCTGGTCCCATAAATGCTTGACTGGTGGTAAATCTAGTGATCGTGCAGGCCAAGGAAGTGTGGAAATCTGGCAGAGACATTCCTGGGAGACCCTCCCCTGCTGTTTGTGTCAGCTGAAAGCCCAGAATTTGATTTGAAAGCTTCTAGGATTTTATTAGTATTAGAAGAGCAGTATTCTAGAACGAACATTAATTATCTGGTTACAGTGGCACCTGTCAAGGGGTGGGAGCTACATATTAGTCAGATATCTGAGACACTCTGACAAGGGCCAAAGCTGCAATGGCTAGACAACTGTGTCAGAGCTGGCAGGTCTTGAAATGTGGAATGTTTTTGGTAAGCAGTGGTCAGAACCTACAAAAAAGTGTTCTAAGGAAGGATATTGGGCTCCCAAAGCTAGCCTATTCGGTCAAATTATATAGAAAAGTATTGTAGCACAAACTCTTTTGGTGGTTTGAGGAGAACCTACACATATTAGACAGGTGTTTTTAGTCTTATGGCCTATACTAGTATAATAGTCCCGATACAGGTCCAACAAAAGCAAGATAAACTGTATTTTATTACCATTAATTTCTTTTTTTTTTTTTGTAAACGAGAACATAGTGTGAGAATACATGTACACCTAAGAGACATGCTTCATATTGCCAACATAACAGGAAATTTAGATTTTGACAGGGCATGACATAAATAACTCTAAATAATCTACTAAATATCAAACATGCATTGCTGTCCTGTCTCCGGTCTCACGCCACATATATCAGTATTTGCACAACATCTTCGATATGCATGAGAAACACACAAGGATGCATCCTGCTTGTTTGTTGTGGGCGTGCAAGCAGGAAACTCATTCACACATGAAACTTTGTAAGCAACAAGTGGTTTTTGATCTTTCCATCAAAGGCTGCAAAAATATGTGTCTTTTAACTGATTTTAGATAATTTGATCTAACTGGTTGCTGCTCTGCTATATTAAGGCTGGATTATGCAGCTGTGGATGTGACAGCTCTTAATTTCTCAGCTATTGGCTGATGCAGGTGTACATGTCACTGTGTCAAAATTTATGAAAGATTAACTTGATTGAATAAAATACCCATCCAGAATCCAGAGGTGGCCCTCCCTCTCCCCCATTACTCATCAAATTGCTAGTCTTTGCTGGTGTCTGTTGATTTGTATGTTAGAATTAACCGGCATAGCAAGTGTGTTTTAATACCTTATAGATGGAAACCTATTTACATCCACGATTAGCAGCTTTCTAAAATGGATTTTTTACAGTAACACCACAAATCAGTTGGGGAAAACATGAAGCTCTCCATGCATTGCTGCGGCATGCCGTAATTCCTATTTGAGAATTCTGCTGGAAAAAATGTACGGAAAACCTGGGAATACTGTTGAATGTCTAATACAAATGAAATCTTCTTCAGTTCCAATTCCAATAACTAATTCTGCTCTTTACTGTCTCCAGTTTCTTCTGCTGGCAGAACGTCCTTTAAAATCTTTGTTTTTGATCAAATCAGATCTCTCAGTGGAGCAGTGTTGGACGTTCTGAAGGTAATAGATTAGAACAAGCTAATTTTCCACAAACACAGGCTAGCATTTCTTTTTTTATTTCCACCAATGACGTTTTTTGGCAATTAATGAAGGGGAAAAAGCATCCGAGTAAAAAAAAAAACAGGCCTGGATATGAGCATACTTTTTAGTTAACATGTTACTGTATTCGCCAGAAATTCTGTACTCAGTCACCAGAGTGCAGTCAGCTGTATCCTGCTTTCAGCAAGTTCTTTGAAATATGCATGAGAGCCAATGGCTCAGAGCTACAGCGCCATCTGCTGGTTAAACCCATTGTTAAGCTGCTCAGTTGGCTGAAATATTGACCCGCACTCTCACAACCTACTGTGGACAGATTGTGAAACAGGGGAGAAACAAGTCATTTTGTCTCTAAGATCAGAAAATCATCTCTATATTTCTCACATATTTTAGTCTGTTGTGAGTTGCTAATTTGGTTGACTGGAATGGGAAGAACCCAAGGGGTACCTATCCTCATCTGCTCAAAACTGCATAATAAAATGTCATCATACCATCCCATAAGGCAGTTGTTATGCTGAGGTATACCAAGGTATACTGTTATGTATATAAGAATTGCCATTATTAAAATGAATAGTTAGAGTCTAAGTAAACTTCACTATAGTAGGCATGTTGCATCAGGAACCCCCTCAGTGGGGAGGTTGTGGTTTCTGACTGTTTTTTTGTGGAGAAAATCTCCTGATTGGACAGATATTACATTATTTTACATCGCATGATACTGTTTCATAGTACATAGTATTACAATGTCGTACAATTTATTATTATTTTTTTTTATTTATTTTTTATTATTATTATTGGTATGTTCTTGGAAACATATATATATAACAACATAACATATAAACATATAAACATATCATACACAGTACAGTGCAAATAAGTACATGTAAATAAACATACTTATACTATAAAATATAAAATAAGTAGGAAAATGTCTTATCCATGGGCTTTTGTATAGATTAGCCAATATGCATGTTTCACATGTTAAGACTCATTATTAAATACACATAAATAACATATAACATATAATAAATAACAATAAAACATAAATAACTACATGATCATACCTTATTAAAGCAGTACATTGTTTTTTGGGTTATACCAACAAACAAACAAGTTGTGCAGTGTCATGCATACTTCTGCAACTGTATCTTATTTTTTTAAGCTCCTTTTTAGACCCCCCGGCACTTTTTGGATGCTTTCTTAATTTCACTCTCTGTACTAAACTCATTACTAGTTTAGGTTTTTTTTGTTTTGTTCGCTGTGGTTGTGATAATGTTTTATAATAAGGAGGTGGCAGGTCTGTGATTGGCTAATGGCCACGCACCTGGGTAATGTGGACCAATGTACAATTCAGTATTAGAATACTTGAATCAGGTTCTATGTTTAGCTCTTTCACCAGCCCACACACAGAGCAGCTCACCAAGTGGTTGGCATCCCTGCTGGCATATTGGTATATACTGGACTGTACTTCTGCTTTTCTACCTCTGTAGTGCACAAATTCCACTGTATTCTAAATATAAATGACAACAGACAGACCTGACCTGGAATGTGAGTGCTTTATCAGATGGCTGGATCTCAGGGCAGCTGGCCTGTATACTGTGAGGTAGACTGGGGTTAGGTTGTATTTTCAGACAAGGTAAAGCATTTATTGGGCCTGTCAGCTTTAGCATTGCAATCTGTTTATTCTGATGGATGTATTTCAGCTTCATTTACATTAAAGATGGACACAATACAGCCTTGCTGTTATTCAGGTGTAAAATACATAGAGAGGAAAAGAAATAGAGTGAGTGAGGCAACAAGGAATAGCAACAAGGAACAGCTCACTCTCTTTTTCCATCTCTTAGCTTCTGTTTGTTTGGCCTTTATCTTCACCAAGGTTCTCCTGAACAATGGAGTGTTCATTCAGGACTGTTCGATATGGGTAAAACATTATATGGAGATACATAAAGACATTTTCAAGATACATTATATATAAAGTACTGGAACACCTGCTTATTCATTGCTTCTTCTGAAAGCATGTTACTGTCTCTACTGTCCAGGGAAGGCTTTCTACCAGATTTTGGAGCACAGTTTTCAGAATTTAATAGCATTTAATGACAAAAGCATTATTAAGGACAGTATGTTGCATGATCACGACCCTCATCCTTAACTCCACAACTCATCCTTAAAGTATTAAATGGAGCACTTTCATTCCAGAGAACACAGTTTCACTGCTTTACAGCATTGTCTTGTTGTCCTTCTGGGCTCTAAGTCTCCCTTTATTAACGCCTTTCCACCAATGTGGAACCGGCAACATTCTGGTTTGCAAACCTAATTTTTAACCGTTCGCCACACCTCCACCAACAAAAGTAGATTCTGGAACTAGAAATATTTGTTCGCAGTGGGAACCAACGAATGCTAGGTTCTTCATTGCGTACCATGTTCATCGGCACTGTGCAACTCCCTCTGTTGATGAGGTATGATGTGACGTTTTGGTGGTTTCACTAAAACTGTTGGAAACGAGGGCTGGTTCACTGAAAATCCCGAACAGAACTGGTTTAAAAACCAAAGAGAGTTTTTTTGGTGGAAAAGTGCTGTATATCTCCCTCTGTTCATTGGGTTACATTGAAACATTTTAGAAGGATGCTTAGTCTGCAACACTGTGTTTTCTTGCTTATGTGTTTCATACCTGGCAACCTGAAATGTGGAAATAGGAGAATGGGCAGAATGGGCAGTGGGCAAAATTAGAGGCTAAAACACTAAAACAAAAACTGCTGTGAAAAAGAACAGACTGGCTAAAGAATGAACTGCTGTCAAGAGTTACCAAGAGCCACATTTACGTTTATGTTTCTTTATAATATCTGATGAAACATTCTCATCGCTAATGTGATTTTATGAGTACAGACAATATAAAATGTCATTTAATGGTTATTAAGTACTAAGACAATCTATTGTGGATAAAAGGTTTTGTAACGTTAAAGAAGTTAAAGAACCATTTTTTGCTCAGAGTGTTCTATAGACCACATTAAAAACCCAGCTCAGTACATCAGCACAATGCGGGGTCATACGGAGCTCCACTAACCTAGTTGCAGGCAAATGTAGTAGCAAGCACTCTGCTGTGCCTGGAGATGATGTGCTGATCAACACTTTCAGTGATTCAGTGATTGAGATTTAAACAGTGATATATAATGGGTTTTGGGTGAAATAGTTTATTATATTACTACTTTACGAGAAGTTTTGAATAGAATAAGAATAACCTGTTTCTATTCTAATCTAATTGTGACGTAACAATGGCGTCGAGCCAATTCTAAATGTAGATGATCTGTTACCTACTTAGAAACAGACGTTCAAAAATAGTCCACTACTGGTTATCCAATTAGGATGATTCAGTCATTTCATCACACAATATCACTCTCTCTCTCTCTCTCTCTCTCTCTCTGGGTCTGTCTGTATGTCCTTCTCTGTCTTTATCTCTCACTTACTCTCTCTGTGTCTGTCTGTCTCTATCTCTATTTCTCTTTCTATCTGTTTGTCTGTCTCTCTCTCTACCTATCTCTCTGTTGTGGGAGGCTTTTAAATATGTCCTTTTAGTGGCACTCTTCAGAAAGAGCTCGCGGTAGAGGAGATGATCAGCCCTGACCTTAAACGAACGCAAAAACATCAGAGCGTTTTCTCTAATTTTACAAGGTGTGTGTATGAGTTTGTGTGTGTTAGGTAACGGGGCTGTTACGGAGCTCCTGCGCTGGTGAATCTGGGTTACTGGGCCATGGCCTGCAAGCTTAGCTCCAGCAGTGCGCAGGCAGGCGGAGGGGGCGCGACCAGGCAGGCGGAAATGAGGCAGAGCGGCAGCTAAAGCTAACAGCGCGCTGAGAGGAGCTCTGTATCTTTAACTGCTCCCCCCCTCCCTCCTTCTGCCTCCCTGCTCCTCCTGCTCTCTCACAGAGCTGTGCTGAATCCTCGTGCTCTGCCTCACTTCTCTACTGCTCACTTTACACACACAGCAATCAGAGACAGAGAGATAAAATGTATATATATATATATATATATATATATATATATATATATATATATATATATATATATATATATATATAAAAGCAGTAAGGCTGACTGTTGAGTAACAGTAATACTTTAAAATGTCCTCATTTATTTAATATAGATTTTTTACTTGTAGAGTTTTGGAAAACATCTCAAAGTTATTTAAGCAATAATACACGAACGTGTAATATTGGCACTGCTGGGACGTGGTCGTAGGTATGAGGCCGAAGGCCGAGTACTGTAGATCAGCACAGCAGTGCATTAGATAGAACAAACCTCGAGTGTATTATTGCGATTAAACCACAGTTCCATTATCACTGTTAATTGAAAGATTTTGAGTAAAAGAGGACGAGAAAATGCGATCTGTTTGGTTATAAACACTCCGCGAGTTAAAATAGTTTCATTGCTGCTCTGCTTGTTGCTTCGCTGCTCTGCATTATTAGCAATTTCTGTCAAAATTGTGGAAATCTAAGGGTGCTGTAAATAAACGGAGGCGCTTTACTCACCCAAATAAAAGGGTTTCAGGAGAGAAATCTGTGTAGATTAAAGTCCAGTGCTCATTTAACTGAAAGATTTTTTTTTTTTTTTAAGATTTAAAGTTTTGTATACTTCGGCGCCCCCCAGGGGCAAGACCTGCAGAATTACAAGAGTCTTACATTCAGCTTAAAATAGCCTGTATTACCTGAAGAATATATACTGCTCATATTTTAATAATTGCAATTCTTAACCTGATATTAGTGGCTGATAATGTGTGTAATAATGCCTATTTTTAAATCTATACTCACTCATGTTTTACTAGAATTATCTTCTAAATATTCTTTTTTCTTTAGATTTTTTTTATTAGAATTTTTATTTAGTTGAAATTCATTCTGGACTATTACATTAAAACTTTAATCTGGATAATATTTTTATTAGAAATTCAATCAGGTTAATTTATTTGAATTTATTTGGATATTTATTTCATTAGAAATTATTTCTGGACCATTTTATTATAACTTTATACTGGATACTAGATAATTATATGAGATTTATTATTTATTTATTTATTATTATATATCATTCTGGATATTATTTTATTAGAACTTCATTCTGTTTATATTATTACTGATTATAGTTTATTATTATAACTTAATACTTATATCATTTTTTATAGAAATTCAATCTAAGCCATTTTATTCCACCTTTATTCTGAATATAAATTGTAATACAACTTTATTCTAAACATTAATGCAATAGCAAATAATTTTTGGGTCATTTTATTAAAAATTAATACTGAAACATGTTATTAGAAGTCTATTCTAGAGATATTTTTTTATTAGAAATTAATTCTGTTATTAGGATTTAAATCTTCACAGTTTTTTTTCTTCATAAGGATATAATTATCAGCATTTTGCTGAGTGTCTGAGCTAGTCTCAGCTCAGAGCTGGTGTTTTTAGGTCATGTGGTTTTTGGTGTGGTTATGCTAAAATGGCGTGCTGGTTATGATTGAGGTTGACAGTTCAGTGCTGATCTGGTTAACAGACCTCTGCTCAACAAAACGTAGGTTTATGTGCTTAAAAAGATGAATAGCTGTGAAGCGCTTTGTTCTGTATAAGCAGTTAAATCTTGTGTTCTAGCAGTAAAATTGTGCGGACGCTGGTTTTTGTTTTTCAGATTATTGGGACGATTTATTTCACATCTGCTGAGTCAGCACCAGGAAGTATGCAAAAAAGTTATCTTTCTTGGAAACATATAACTCTTTGTAATCTTTAGAGATAATGATAAGAAAAACGACTAGAATGGCTGGAGTTGTCTTCCTTTAGTGAACACACTTACACTTCTCTTTTCTTTTCTATAGAAAAGCACTGTCTATTACATTATTCTCAGACGCAGCTGCACATGTCTCTAAGGTCAAAAAGTGTCAGGTGTGGGTTAGAAATGAATATAGTCTTCAAACATTATGCTGTGGGTGCATTGGATCAGTATATACTAGTGTGAGTGGAAGAACTAATCAACCACTGCTCTACTGGACTTGTACTAATGTGGCTCTGGTATTAGATAGCTCAATGTGTCTGTTACTGCAGCAAATGGAGTAAAAACTCTGAGTCTTAATTTTAATACCCTTGACACTGTAGCTATTTGTGAGTCATGGCTGTAAAATCACATACACTAAGTAAACACTAGCAAACTCAATGAAATCAAACCTTGTAGAACATGACCACCACAAAGCAACAGCCATGCAGCAAAAGTGCTAGATAGAAAGAATATAGCATATTTAATCTCTTTTCATCTGTCAATATGGTTATAAGTTAGATTATTACATAGTGAATATAATTTAAAATGTTTCGAAAATATATTCTATACTGATTGTAATTTGAAAATCTGCAACAGGAATGTCCTGACTTTTGCTTTAACAGTTTGAGGGAGATTTATCTGGGTTTTTACTGTCATTGCTGAAAGCCTCTTATCTAGATGATCCGTGTATGACCTCAGAGCTCAGGGAAGACAGGAGGAAGAGAACTTTTAACCTATCTTTATCTCTGTACTTTGCATATCAGTGTTTCCACTTCATACATGCTGCTGCTTCATATTTTATAAAATGTCACAAGAACATTTGCAATGTAGCATAATGCCTGTTGCACACCAGACTTCCCATGCAGTATCCAAAAGTTTAAAACCATTGTTTAGGTGTTTTATGACTCTTAAATGAGCATACAGCATTAACTGTACTACTTTAAATTAAAGCCATATTAAGAGCACAAAAAACACAGTAGGTCATGACTTGAAATTTACACAGAGAAAGGCAGACATTTTTTTGGTAAACAAACAGATGCTAAGGCTAAAGGCTGGTTTATACTTCTTGGTTGAGTCTATGGCATGGCCTGTGTTAGTGGCCTGCACTGTAATGCGTGTTTATACTTTAGTATTTGTGTGTCTGCATCCCCATGTAGTTAAACCATGAAGGTGGGAATGTGTAGGCGGGATCACATGGCTCAGCAGGCCAATCACTGCATGCTGCGAAGTTGTGTTTCTGTGGAGGAGCATGTCAGGCTACAATGTAGGCTACAGCGCAGGGTATGCGGCTACGTAGGAAAAGCATGACTTGACCTTAAGGCTTAGATCAGCATACATTACTTTCCTAGCCCTTTACAGCTTGTATCTTTAAGTAATAGTAAATAGACAGCTATCTCCAATCATGCAACATCCTAGCAATCACTATGCAACATATTAGCATGTAGCATCCATCTAGGATCCACTTAGCGATACTATACAAACCACTTAGAAGCACCATGGCAACTGCTTGGAATACAATAGCAACCACTTAGCAACCACCTAACAACAGTATAAAAAACATTTTGCAACACCAAAGCAACCAGCTAGCATCTGCCATTAAGCTGAATCTATTTTAGCTATGCAACCACTCTGTATAAAGCTGTATAAAAAGGATACTTTCTTAGCCTGACTTTCTAAATAAATTTGACGTGACTTCACTTGAGCCATCACCAGTTTCCACTTTTACAAAGCTTTCCTGAACACTGGTCCACTTCTGCCACTAATCTTTTAATTTCATGGTCGACTGAATCTCTCTCCGCTTCATTCCTTCCTCTTCTGTTCTGTTCTGATCTGATCTGCCAACCTTTCCACCTTAGAGGGCAGAAGTCAGATTCTGACCTATATTCACTCCATTCCCCTGCTGCATGATGGGAAATGTAGTTTTTTGTTAATAAACAAAACAAAACAAGCACCTTTATCAAAGGCCAGCGCTCACAGTTTCCAGGGTCATTAGATAAGGCAGGAGGGCTGCGATGCTGAAAAGATTTGTAGCAGGAAAACTCTCCACCGGCTGCGCACTGCCCTCTGGCTGATAAGGCAGAGACTTGAGTTGTGGCAAATCCTCTCTCATTATCACCTTCTCCACGCTGCACGGGCCTCTGCGGCTGTAAACACAGCCGTAAAAATCACTTTAGCATCTCCAACGAACCGTGACATGTCTGACAAACAGCTCCATGTGGAGGAGCAGCACTTGCTAACGTGGATTGTAAAGGCTGTTTGTTTTGATACTTGCGCTAGCCATGGTGATTTTATTTTGTAGGTTAGCGCTCATCAGGAATCATATATTTTAGGAATAAAGCCAAAGGCCACACCTTTCTTCCACTTTTTGTGATATCAGCACTCATTGGCGCCTGTCCAGAGATCAATGAACTTTCAGTAAATGCCTTTGAAGTTTAATTTAAACAATTTTGACATATTGTAAGAATTATACAGGCATTTCTATCATTACAACACTTAATCACTTTAATCAGCAAATTAACTATTCAATAGCCAACAGCCAATAAATATACACATTTCTTATTTTAATAATGTTGATAGGAAAAATGTGGTAAAAATGAAGTATATATATATATATATATATATATATATATATATATATATATATATATATATATATATATATATATATATATATATATGTATAGGCTTTAGGACAATTGCAGTGACACAATCAAAGTACTTACAGGCAAGTCAGTTCACTCTGTGGTCATCTTTGCAGTTATTTCCGATCATGCAGGAGAAGCCTTCCTTTGTTTGAAGGGAGAAAGACCAAAGTACTGGAAAATGAACTTTGAATTACAGTTTATAGCGTTTGACTCAATAATGCACCAAAACAAGATTTGTCCGCTTATTACCATTTATCTTAAAGTGGCTACTGCACTAGCGCACATCTCCACAGCAATGGGGGATAGAGTGGGGCTGATTGGGCTTCCTCACTAACACATTGACTCGCCAAGATCGACTGATCAAGTGAGTGACTGGTCTCCTCATTAATAATAAAGTCTCTGCATACATGCAATACTTAATCACTAAAGGGTTAAAAATAGGTTATTACATTAATATTTTGTGTACTAACTTACCAAACCCACACTATTAAGATTTGTATATGGTATATACTTTATAGTATCGGTGTGTATTACACAATTGGATTGTAGCCTGAATCTTCATATTCAGGGGGAAATAATTTTGGTTAGCCTAGCATGCTAAGCTGACCTATCAAATGATGGACTTTAGTGCAGTGTTATGAGGATCTGTTCATGGTGAAGCTGACCCAATAAATCCTATATTTAAATCATATAGACTACATTGAATCAGATGAACTACCGGCAGAGGACGCACTGTAACTTACTGTACTGTACTGTACTTTGTGAGCCTTTTAGCTCCTTATCTTCTTGCAGCCTAGAATGCCTCCTCCAACAGCTTAGCTGGCCCCAAATAAGGAAGTTATTCTTTCCTTTTCCTTTTCGGAAAAGTCAACACCAGGTTACGTTTGGTTACACAATAGCCACGTCCTCTAATTTTCGGTCACTGATTTGCAAAGCTCATAATTTAAACCAATAGGGATTTCCTCTTGTCATAATAACATCGGAAGTAAGCAAAATATCCAGAGGATGCTCCTGTTTGGAAAGAGGTGTTGTTGTCGTCCACCTTGTTGCTGTTTGAAAACCAAATGTTTTCAAACAGGTAATGTCTTTATGTTGAATGGCACTGGGTGATAAGTTGATAAGGGTATAAAGGATTCACAACACCATACAGGAACCGTTTATTACCCACTGTTTACTTTCACTGCAAAACACATTGCTGCCACCTCACACACCCTCAGTATTATAGAGTTTACGGAGGTGTGAACACATCCCTAATGCTCCTTAATTTCCTAGTTTGGTGTTTTTATTCTATACAAACACTTGATTTAGCAGTTTATCAGGGCATCACGCCTGGGTCATGTGTAAAGTACAGGAAAAATACTGCCAGGAAATGACAGGAAATGAACATTGAGGACACTGAGTGAGCTATAGATATGGTAACTTGGCTATATGCTAATCATCACATTGCATATATTTAAAAGTCCAGACATTGCCTCAAGCTATAGATATTATAAATGTTTAGAGACATGCTTTAATGCTTAATTTTTTCTTCCTTGAGACACAAAATTATATTTCCCCAGAGTAAGACACAGCTTTAACCATGACTTAGTCCTACCTCTGCATCAATACTGCGACGTAGCCTGCGCAAGTTGTATGGAGAATACGCAGTATGCTTAAGTAAAAGTAAGATGTAAACTGTTGAATTTGCATGGTATTGTGGGAAGCGTAGTGGTTTAGGAGGACTGCTATGGTAACTCTAGTCTTGTTTGTCCCATCCACACCTCCTCCTTCTTCTCTCTCATGTCTCTCCCACTTGCTCATACTGTAATGCTTGTTTTAAAGTCTCTTTAATTTTTTTTTATCTTTCACTGTCCTCACAATTGGACTTTTAAATGACTGTAAGTAACAAGTATTTCACAGATATTTTTGCTTTACTTTATTCACTTTATTTCCGCTCATAAAATCACAATAGATTGGACAAGAAACATTGAAGTCCAACCCCCTACTGTTTTATTTAAGGTATTTTAATTGATTTGATTGGATTGTTTGAAGAAAGTGGTGAAATGGTAATGAAAGCAAAAAAATAACTTTTATCTCTTAAAGCCATAAGGGCTTACAGTTGAATGTATTTGTGTTTGTGTGTTTGTCCTTGTGTTTTGTTCAGCATT
Organism: Astyanax mexicanus; assembly: GCF_023375975.1. Lineage (NCBI taxonomy): Eukaryota > Metazoa > Chordata > Actinopteri > Characiformes > Acestrorhamphidae > Astyanax > Astyanax mexicanus. The sequence continues at coordinate 34,310,476 of NC_064408.1, forward strand.
AGCTGGCCATCAAAGGACTTTCTACTCAGGTTTACAGCTGAATGGAAAATTATTGACTAAAGTGTTTTGGCCTACTGAGGAAGACAAGGGTCATTCATTATGAACAGGAAGCTTTGAATTCAGCGCTCTGTGAAAAATACAGTAATAAACTCTATCACGTGAAAACATGGCAAACTCATTGACTCGATTGAAGCCGACACATATTTTGCCGTTTGCCTTGAGTTGTGTTGAAGTGTCTATGGAAGACTTTCACCTAACTAGAATGTGATGCATTGCTATGAGGATTTTATTGCAATTAGCAAAAAGAGAGCACTAGTGTGGTCTGGATGTTGGATGATCACCAACCACCTCGTCCTTAACTCCTTAACTCATCCCAATGTACTGGATGGAGCACAATCATTTTAGAAAACACTGTTCCACTGCTCCACAGCTCAGAACTTGGGGACTTTATACTCTTTTATCTCAGTGTTTCTCAATAATGGTTCTGCTTGTTTCATTGCTTTTTGTTCTCCCAACACACTTGATTTAAATTTAATTAATCAGCTTGTTAACAAGCCCTTTTTAGACTGTGTTGAAATAGGGAAACTGCTATAATGTGCAGGGCGGGGTCGATCTAGGACCAGGGTTGAAAATTGCTGCCCTATCTAATTTCTGGCATTAGGCATTGTGCCAGTAGGTTTATCAGTAGGTTTATCTGATCCAGAGATTCCTGTTCTGTTGGTGATACTTCTGTACAGGGACTGGACAAGCTGTGTGTGGGCAGTTATTTATCTGTGCCAGATGTCGATATTGAGATATTGAGGCTGCATCAAATATTGTGTATCATGAGATATATTCTATATACTACTATTAATAATGGAGTTTTGTCAGGTTAGTACACAAAATAAGAATGTAGAAGCTAATTCTGTACTAACAAGAAGTGCACACAGCACTGGTTTTCAGCTTCCAGCCTCTATTGCTCCTACACCTGCTTTAGTATCTGACAAATTTTTCTAATATTGCTCTAGATGTGAGTAACTCACAACTTTCCATTTGTATTGCATCGTGGGAGAATAGTGTCCACTGTGTCCACACATAACAATTAAATGGTTCTGAGTATAAATCATGGATATTTGACCATTTTAATTATACTACGTATTTTATATTGAAAACTAGTTAGTATTAGTAATTTGTATGCAATTGGGATGAACCCACAGAGTTTAGGCTTTGGTTGATACCAGATACTGAACCAGTACCATTGCTGAACTAATAAACCATTCTTTTTATAAAACAAAATATAACAAATCAACACATAGACATACATATGCTCAATTACTATTTATTTTGCATTAAAGTAATAAACAATTATGGAGGACATTGGAAAGCACAGCATTCAAATGCAAAACGAAGTAAACAACATGTCTTTTAACTATTTTATTAGATGTTTCATGGCTACACTGAGGCAGACATATATGAAGACTTTTATACATGTATTAAATGGTGGCTGTTCAGATTTAAACTGGGGTTTCTTTTCTGGAAATTAGTGGTTTTTTGCTATTTGTCTGAGCTGGATTACTCACTGATAGTTGAAGACAGGCTGAATGTGAGGTTCACTGATTTGATGTGTGTATCAGATCTATTTGTAGGTTACTTTAAGCCACTAAGAGTTATGGAACTTCAAATGCAGGCATGCAGCTGCCAAGAGTGCAGCATCAGGTTTAGTGAATTGATCTGTTCCATGGATCGGTGCAATGATTCGATACATCCTTACTGGTTTCCTCCTGTGACTCAAAAATGCACATGCTAGGTGAATTGGCTTGGCTACATTGCCCCCTAAGTGTGAGTGTGTGATTGAACGGTTGGGTGTGATACCCTGCGATGTACTGCCACCCTGTCCAGGGGGTAAGACTGCTTGGCACGTAATGAAGATTTAAGGTAGCCTCAGAACCCACTGCAACACTAACCAGGAAGAAGCTGATACGAAGATGGTTGGTCAGCCAAGGGGGAAATACCAGCTATTAGGATATAGAATGTCTTAACCTTTTCCTCCTTATGAAATAGCTTTTCTATTTCTATTAATTACATCTGCATAAATTATTTCTACAAGACATTCTCAGTTACACATGTTTAGTTATATAACTCTATATCTCTATATTGTTTGGATTGAGAACAAATGTCCATATGATTGTATATTATATATTCAAAGCGATAAAGGGTTTAAGGGGGTGACCTCATTTTTTCACATGACTGTATAAGTGGAAATGACACAATGGATTTATTGGGATGTGAATGAAAAGGGGTGGCAATGTACAGTTTATAGTAGTTATAGTCACTTGAGTGTTCATTGGTGGAATAATAAAGCTAGTGTAGCTAAGTAGCATGTGAATGTGTGTGTGTGTAGTGTGTGTGTAGTGTTCTAGGTTAATGGAGTGAAGGCAGTGGAAGTATGAGGCATATGACTGCAGAGGGAATGTGTGGTATTCATGTCACCCTCAGTAACCTTCCAGCTATGACATATGCAACGTTCAGTCACAGTTACATAACTGCCAGTACACACGTCATGTTCTCCCCACACCCCTTACCGCTCCCCCCCTTTTTCTCTCTGTGTCTCTGCCCATTCCCTTCCTCCGTCACTCCCCCTGACCCTGTTCTCTCTCTCTCTCTCTCCCTCCCTGGTTTGTCCTGGGGGGCGTATGACTAAGATTAATCAGTCTCCTTTTATGTCTCTGTTCCGCTCAGCTTTAACAAGGGAAGGAAGAGAGAGAGAATGAGAGAGAGAGAGAGAGAGAGAGAGAGAGATTATGTGTGTCAGATCAGTGGGACAGGGAGATTTGAAGAGATATAGAGAGATAGTGTGAAAAAAATGCATTGTTTCGTCAGAGATGTGCTCAATGAAGCTTGCACTAAAACTTCAATGATAAAAGATGTCGAAGCAATACAGATTTTATATACAGTAGCATCATATAGAATTCTTGGGCTCATAACTCTAGAGGATACCTTAAAAAAAAAAAACTGGCTCTTACAGCAGAAACATTGAAGACTTCCCCACCTTTTTGAAGAGCTTTTTTCTAAAATCAGTGGTATTATTAAAAAAACTACTATACAGGGAGGGCTTTTTACTAGATTTTGATGCACTGCTATGATGATTTGATTGCTTTCAGTGAAAAGAGCTTTATTGAGGTCAGGATGTTGGATGATCACCACTCTATCTCATCCTCAACACTCCCCAAATCATTCAAAAGAGGGAGTGTCCCAACTGGCATGGTGCCAATAGATTCATGCCTATGCGCTCAAGAATACTATTCTAATGGCAATACTTTTCTACAGGGACTAGACAAGCTCTGTGTGTGTCAGCAATGCTTACAGCTTGAAGTAGGTGAATGCATTCATTAGCAAGAGTGTCCACAGACATTTGGATATATTATGCGTTAAATATGCCCTGAAATACGGATGAAAGACAGATGATCACAAGCCATCAAACCAAACTGAACTGCTTGAATTTTTGCACCAGGAGTGGCATAAAGTTATCCAAAAGCAGCGTGTAAGATTGGTGGAGGTGAACATGCCAAGATACATGAAAACTGTGATTAAAAACCAGGGTTATTCCACCAAATATTGATTTCTGAACTCTTAAAACTTAATGAATATGAACTTTTTTTCTTTGCATTATTTGAGGTCTGAAAGCTCTGCATCTTTTTTTGTTATTTCAGCCGTTTCTCATTTTTTTGCAAATAAATGCTCTAAATCACATAGATTTTATTTGGAATTTGGGAGAAATGTTGTCCATAGTTTAAATGTTAATTTTACTCAAACATAAACCTATAAATAGCAAAATCAGAGAAACTGATTCAGAAACTGTTGTGGTCTCATGTGGTATACATGTATATAGCACCTTTGTAAAATCCTAAGGATGTTTTTCACTCACTTGTTTTTTCACAAGCCCATTTACACTTAGCACACATCCACACACATTGGTGAGATGCGGCAGCCAATCACGCACAGCCTACTCTTAATAGGTCTAAACCAATAAAAATGCACATTCCTTCTAAAATCAAGCTTATTAAAATGAAGATTTGGCAACTAGTGTTTGTCATTCTGCTCACTTTGTGAGGGCCTTACACTACTTCCGATGTTGGAACATTGCTGTAAAGAACATAGGAAGGCATAAAGTCACATAAGAAAGCATCAGTAAAGTTAGGTACTTAAAGTAGAATTCCGGTGTAAAATGGTATTGTGGTGTAGTAAAACTGAAAAAATGATGAAAATCGCCTTGTAGCTCCACACCTCCATGCTAGAATTAGGAGAGCCCTGACATTTAAAACAAGGCATTAACAACTTAAAAAGTGCACAAGAACCTTATTACGTATGTATATGTCTATGACATTGTCGGTACAGTGATGGAAGCGCATGGAGCATTATGGGATGTAAGCCTCTAGCTTGTTCTTGGCTTTGGGCATGGTGAGCTTAGGCATATTCTGTTGCACAGTTCTTGTATTAGCCACTTGTATCAGCTGTGAAGGCACCAGTGTACTTTTGCACTATTTTACTTAAGTTCAAGGGGAATCTGAACACTTTTGGGCAGCAGACCCAAGGGCATGGTATAGGTTATTAAATGCACACTATCATCTGCACTACTGTAATGCGTTGGCCATTTTATTAGAAACACCATATTATCTCTTTTTTTTCTCCCTCTACCCTATTCATCAATGGTCAGTTGACCACAGCATCACAGTTAATCAAATATTACTAGGAATGAGGTAGTGTGTCTGTAGTCTTATTTGAGTGTATCAGGCACTGTGTTGTTGCTATGGTTTTTTTGCAGACATAAATGTCACTGCTTGGTTCAGAGTAGGTTCTTGATACAAAAATACTTAGAGAGTTATGGTTCTGTAGTCAGAAACTGACCAGAGCTAGAGGATGGCAGAATGTTTTTGGTATGTTAAGGAGATGAGTCATTATTTTTTGACACAAAGCTACCAGAAAAATAAAGAGAAGAAGAAAAAATACAGCTGAATTTTTCTCCTCTACCTGGAGGGAATGCTTCTTCAACAGTGTTAAAGTGGAACTACACTTTCACACTGTTGAGAAGCATTCCCACCAGTTAGAGGAGAAATATTCAGTCTGCTATTAATGAGCACTATTTCTGTAGCGCTATGAGTCATAATGATATGGTTAGCAGTTGGTTCCTTAAGAATAGTACAATTTAGAATGTGCGAGTGTGTGTGTGTGTGTGTGTGTGTGTTTGAGGTCACCTGATCTTTTATCCTGTGCTATTTACAGGTCTGGGTCAGCTGTGTGTGTGAAGGTAGCAGTGCTGATACAGCACAGCTTTCTAGGTTACAGTTATTTTAGCTCCAGCACTGCTACTAACCAGCTACTGCTGAGGTAAAGGTGCACTTCTAATTAGCATGATTGATCATTGACCCCTGATCCAGTTCATCAGCCGAGATATGTTTAGTAACTGACATCAAAGGTTTTACAGGCAAATCTGTTCACTTGCGACACTGTCCAGTCATGCAAGACCAGACACCTGTCTATTTGAAACTGGAGAGACCAAAATACTGGAAACTGAAGGTCAGATTACTGTTTCAGAAACTTATTTTAAATCAATGGTGACCTTTTGAACAGTTTGTAGCATTTGGCTCAATAATGCACAAAATACAGGACATTTGTAATGGTGTTATGGTCTCTGCACTTGCTCAGATCTCCTCATTTAAGGTGAGCTTGTTACTGTCCTGACACTCCCCCATTTTCAGCACAACCAGCATGCTGATAGGTTGATAGTTTTGAAAGGCAGGACTTAATCTGTGAACAGATGCCATGTTGTTAAGCATTATGAGTGCTTTTATTCATATTTCAAAAAGTGGTTTGTCTTGAAAACATAAGAAATGCTGCCTGCTTAGACAGATTCTAAGACAAAAATGCACCTAGCCATATTTGAATTGGAGTTTAGTTATTTAGTCTTTTTTATTTTTTGTTTTATGAAAATGCTAACAGCTAATGACAACATAGCTATGCGTCCATATTTAGCAGTGAGATGCCAGGCCGTATTTGTATCCTTTTTATTTAAATACAGACACCTTTAACTCTACATTGCCTTGCAGTTGAGATACCTGTATTGTAAGCAGTAAGGCATTAAGCCAGTATTTTTTTTTTGTGTTTTAGACACATGCAACAGCCCAGCTGACGTGTTTGTTTAGTCACAATGCTAGGCTAATGTGCCTAGTAAACACTGTACTGAAACTCTTATTTTCATCTATATAAAACACACACCCACAATGCCTCTCAACCCATCATTCATCCATATCTTCGTTTTGAAGTTTAGAAGTTTAGAACAGGTTATTACTTATTTAATTCTTATTTAACATAACCATTCTAGTTTAAACCTAATTATATGCAGCCATATATTTTGCTAGATTTTTGAAGCAAATACCTACAATGTAAGTGTGTTTTCAAAAAGATGAGATTGACAAACAGTGCAATGTTTGCTAGCAGCGTTAGCCTAGCATCTGTTGTTCTAGGCTGATTAGCTGCATATGGGGTGAGAGATAAATCCTCTTCATTTGATTTTGTGATAAACTCAGTGTTAAATGTTAAATGAATGAAAAATAAATGACAGTTAATAGCAGAGGCTGGTGGAGTAAATACAGACGTAGCGCTGCACTGCTAGTGAGGGTTTCTTTGAGCCCTATAACCTGTTAAAAACAAGGCATTTGCACATTGCTTGAGTCACACAGTGCATAGCACTAGATGTGTATATGTATATGTGTGTATTTGTGACGGAAGACTCATAGAGATTATAATTACTGTTATAATTAGTCTTTTTCTATGTTCAGAAAGAGGTTACAAAACGGTGATATTTGCACATCAATGTGAAACATTTTTGCATTCTTTGCTCAGAGATTTCTGCGTGGATTGAATCTTTCTCTCGTTCTCTCTGTCTCCTCCTCTCGCTCTCTCTCTCTCTCACCCCCTCTGCTGATGTCAGTGGTTATTTAACAGGATGAGTCAGTCTGATATAATGACGGAGAAGTATGACGAATGTGATCATGGTTTCTAAATGTTGAATTTAATCACATTAAGAACACTCCCTACCCTGTGGGGAAGATACACAAGCGAGTATGTCAATTTTGGGGTTTCCACACAGAGAGAGAAAGAGAGTAAGAATGAGTTTTTTGCTGTTGTCATTGTTTTGTAATAAATGTGACCTATTGACCGAATCAGAATGCTTGTAAATGTAGGATATGACTGAAATAGATCCCTACTACTCCCTCATTAATATTGTGCTCTACTGTTCTAGCTTATTCTGCTACACCCAAGAGTTCTGTGTCTGTGTTTTTGTTAGAATTTGCAGTTATTTCTTATTAAATGATTTATTTTTGGATTACATTTCTAGTCTGACCGCTGCACAAAGTCTTCTCCAGCCCATCTTAAAGATTCTCAATGAGGTTAAGGTGTGGACTCTGTGGTCAACAATCCATGTGTGAAAATGATGATCTGAATTCCTCTTTCACAATTCCAGCCCAATGAATCCTGCCATTGTCAACTTGAAATATATCCTTGTCATCAGGGAAGAAAAAATCCATTGATGGAATAACCTTATCTATATTCAGAATATTCAGGTAGTCAGCCAACCTCATTCTTTGAGCACATACTGTTGCTGAACCTACACCTGACCAACTGCAGAAACTCCATATCATTTACTTAGTTAAATCCAGGTGGTGCCTTTTTTATTTGGCCAGGCAGTGTATTTAGTGCATAGCTGACTAGCTGTTGTGGGACATCATAAACATATATTTTCTTAGAAAGAAAAGAATCTGTTTCTTTGGCTGATGGTGCAAAATGTTAAACGTCCACACATCTGCTCTTACCATTTTGTGGAGATTACACCAACACCAGATCATCCTTACACATCCGTACTCTTTAGCTTTATTGTAGATAGCTAAAGCATGCAGCAACTCTAAATGAACTCAAATAATATTATTCTGACATTATTGTAAATTTGTCTCAGTGGTAAAATAATTTGAAAAGCCATTTAATATAAGGCTGAGATATGGTCTCAGTGCCATCCCAAGAACAATAGAGGCTGTTACTACAGCGGTTAGCCAGCGGTTAAGGTTCTGCTACGCAGCATTCTGAAAGAAAGGAAAATATTGTGTAAAGTATTATACTTTTTATGCACTGTAGGAATGTAATGATGTGATTATTACAGTGTTTATAGCAATCAAATTATTTCCTCTCTGTTTGCATCCTCAACATGTTTTTTATTAAACCCGCTTTGCCCTATTCTTCTTTATAGTCCGTAAAAAGTGAAACTCACGACTCGCTTCTGACTTTGTAGTTAGGTTTACTTTTCAGAGTCTAGAAAGGGTTTAGTCAGATTGATTGATTACAGCTTGTATCATTTAATCACAGCTTGCCTGTGGCTATTGCACAGCCTGATGTTTGAGCAGAATGACTGATTCCTCTGTGTTTTCTTTCATCATATTAAATAAATCAGCCTCTTCAAAAAGCATCAACACTTTATTAATTATTCAGCTTTACATTCACAAGATTCAATCTCACTTCATTAAAATTTCAACAGCCCAAACTCTCTATAATCTCCTTTTGGGAAATGGAAGTGTGTGTGTGTGTGTTTGTGTGTGTGAGAGTTTGCTTTTTACCTCTGAATATGAGTGTGTTTTTGAGTGTGTGTGTGTGTGTGTGTGTGTGTACAGAGTTCACCTTTGAATCCAGGATAGCAGCATCATATCAGGCAAGCTGAGCTGAATGATAACCTAATCCCTGGAGGTGTGTGTGTGTTTGTGTGTGTGTGTGTTTTAAAGCTGGCTGGCTGGCTAGTGTTCTGACCTTGTTGCTAGCAGCTGCTGTATGTAATCTTGCCACAGCAGTGATGAACTCTGGTTAATGTAGTTTGATAGAGCTAATGAAATCAGGTGACTTATAAGGTCATAATAGCTATGTAGGACACATTAATGCAGTGCATAATGACCAACTTAGTATAGAAACACTACTAAAATCAAGTGACCTATGAGGTTATGGTAATAGGAAGCTATATTACAGCAATTTATTTTAATTAAACTAGTTAAGAAGTAAAGTCAGGTGATCTATGAGGCCATAAAATGTACAGTATTTCAGACTTATTAAAGCAACACATTATGAGTAAATTAGTTTAGGAACACTAGAAAAGTCGTATGAAGTGATTATGAGTATATTACTTTAGAAACACTGGTGAAAAAATTACATTACATTACATTACATTTGGCAGACGCTTTTGTCCAAAGCGACTTACAATAATGAAGTACAAAAGTAATAGGAATTAAGATAACCCATTTTTAGATAGGGCTTAAAGGAGGTCAAAGGGAAATAAAGGGATAGAGAAGTGAAGGAGGGGAAGAAGGAAATGGGGTTAGAAGTAGTTAAAATGCAATATATGAGGTCATACATACAATATTTATGATACATGACAGCAGTAAATTAGTTCAGAGACGCTAGTGAAGTTAATTTTGTGGTCATAATAGGGTATTTCATACTGATTAAATCAGTGCATCATGAGTAAAGCACCTGCTCTCACATTACTTTCTGTATTCCTCACTTTACTTATGCTGTATGTGTGTGAGTGTGTGTGTGTGTGTGTTCTTAATGTTCTGTTCGCACGCTATAACATAACATGATGCTATCATCAGTATAGGTATGTTAATAGGTATGTGTGTGTGTTTGTTTACATAACTTTGTAAATGCAGAGACTGCTCCAGACAAAAGAGCCATGAGATACATCTTAACTTTTTAAGAGATTCATTTTAGAAAGTTAAAGTATAGAAATAAAACAATTTCTATATAAAGCATAATGGACCTCAAACAAACGATTAGGAAGATCGTACTGAGAAACTGCTAGATGTTCTGCTGTTCTCAAAACAACAGACCACCCACCCCACAGTCCAGAGCTCAACATCATAGGGAGGACATGGATGATGAGATGCAGACAATGCCTCTGAAAGACCAAAGTTTGGAGGCGTGGGATTCAAGTCACTGACAGTGTCCTGAAGAGAATGGAAGTTGAAATATATTATATCAACAGCTTTTGGTCCTAATGCTGCAAAATGTGATTGATAGCTGAACATTAGTAAAAGAATGGGCCGCTCTCAGGAGCTCAGTGAATTCCAGTGTGGTACTGTGATAAGATGCACTCTGTGAAGCAAGTTGTGAAATTTCCTCACTACTAAATATTCCACAGTCAACTATCAGTGATATTATAACAAAGTGGAAGCAACTGGGAACAACAGCAACTTGCTCTGCCAGTGTAAATTAACAGAGCTTGGTCAGTAGATTCTGAAGATCATAGTACGCAGAGGTCACCAACTTTCTGTAGAATAATATTGGAAAAAATGTACAATGCACTACATTTTTATTCTGCAATATACAGCTCTTATGAGTAAAATGAACATAGTTGTTTTATTCCATAAACTACAGACAACATTTCTTCCAAATTCTCAATAAAAAATTGTCATTTAGAGCATTTATTTGCAGAAAATGAGAAATGGCTAAAATAACGAAAAAGATGCATTATTTGAAATCATATTCATATATTAGAAATGAGAAATCAATTTTTGGTGGAATAACCCTCGTTTTTAATTACAATTTTCATGCGTCTTGGCATCTTCTCCTCCACCAGTCTTACACATTGGTTTTGGATAACTTTATGCCACTCCTGGTGCAAAAAATCAAGCAGTTCAGCTTGGTTTGATGGCTTGTGATCATCCATTTTCTTCTTGATTATATTTTAGAGGTTTTTAATTTGGAAAAAAAATTATTTAAAAATAAATAATTTTTAAGTGGTCTTTTGTGATAATTTTTCATTGCCCATTACATTGCATGTCAGATGATGTGACTATTGCACATGTGCTTATTGCAATGGCAATGCTACAATGATATATTGTGCTGTCCTAGCTGTTTGTAAGTGTGAGTGTGTGTGTGTATTGCAATCACATTCTGTTGTGTGTGTTACAGGGTGTAGTGATATGTTCATATCCGTGTGTGTGTGTGTGTGTGTGTTCTATTTGTATTCTGCTGTGTCAGAGGACCACACTGCTGAGTCATCCCAGCCCACAGAAAAACCCATCACTGCCTTGCAATGTTACCGTGGTAACAGGGACAGATAGAGAGAGGAATAGAGTGAGTGTGTGTGTGTGTGTGTGTTGTAACATCAGTGACATTCTCTATCATCAGTGTCTTCACCCCATTGTTATTTCTGAAAAAGCAGTAGTGCCACATTTAAAAAAAGGATTTTTATTTTTATTTTATTCAACATGTGCAGAAATTAATAATTATTATGATTTAAACAGCTGATTAAAATACTAAGTATGCTACAGTTTTGGCTAGCTTTTGCTGTGTTTGTCTCCACTGTCCAGCACTGTTTCTGCTTCATTTTTTTTTGCGTTGCTGAACCTTACACTCTAAGAAATATAAGTACAGATTTGTACTTAAAAGAGTACAAAGCTTGTCGCTGGGGCTGTACCTTATATTGAGGCACAAAAAAGTACCTTTCAGTGAAAGTCCTTTTTTGTACCCATGGTTTTTGTGGCAGTAAAGATTATAAAGATTATAAACATTATCATCAACTAAATATGGCTCAAAAACTTGATGATACAAAATTGTCTGGCTTTCAAATAAAAAAATGTGCAATTTAAATATATATTGTTCATTAGTACAGTGATGCAGAATACTGAATGTACCCTTTGGCTGGTTAAATGGTACAAATCTGTACTTATTGCTGTTAGAAATGACTTTGTACTTCAGAGGGAACAAATCTGACCCTGTAAAGACCAATATTGTACCTTTGAGGGTACAATTATAAAGAGTGTACCTTCGAGTACAAAAAAGTACTCATGTCGTACCTCTGTTTTTTAGAGTGTAGTGAGGTCAAGATGTTGAATGATCACCACCCACCTTATCTTCATCTTTTCAATCCAAAAATATCCCATCATGCCAGAGAACACAGTTCCACTGCTCCACAGCTCAATGCTTGGGGGTTTACACCTCTAACCTCTAGTCCACACTTGGTGTTAAGCAGCATGATGTCAATTGGTTTACGTTCATTTGCTCCAGAAAGTTCTGAAACTCAGTGTCAGCAATAGCTGTGACTATAAAGTAGCTGGATGCATTAAATATGGTGTCCACCTACATTCTCACACATCTCTCAGGTTTGATTCTGTTTGTCCTTTGCTTGATCTGTCTAAATGCATTTGCTTAACACATACAGTGAGGAAAACAAGTATTTGATACTCACAGCCAGGGCAACTAAGGAGTGGCTCTGTAAGAAGCATTTCAAGGTCCTGGAGAGGCCTAAACAGTCTCCAGCCCTGAACGCAATAGAAAATTCTACCGACAGCCCTTAACCTGAAAGATCTGGAAAAGATTTGCATGGAGGAGAGTGGGAGAAAATCCTTGCTGCAGTGTATGCAAACATACACTACAAAACTACAGGAACCATCTGAGCTCTGTAATTGCAAACAAATGTTTCAGTACTAGATATTAAGTTTAATTTATATATTATGTTTAATATGAATTATTTAAAAATCATACAATGTGATTGTCTGTTTTTTTCTCTCACAGTTAAAGTGTACCAACAATAAAAAAAACCTCTCCATTCTTTCCACTTTGTAGGTGGGAAAACTTTGGGCAAAACTGGCATTGTATCAAATACATATTTTCCCCACTGTATAACATCATGTTCAAACTGTGAAACTGTGATAATCCAGCAGATAAGGGGCAAGATAATAGTGTAGTCAAAATTACAAAAATAGGTTGGCAACAGAAACAATAAAGTGGGCAGGGCAAAAATCGATAGTAGTAAACAAAGGAATCGCGTTGTACAAGAGCTAGTTAACAGAGAAAACAAAGGGGTATTTATACAAAACAGACCAGATGCAACCGATGTAAATTTACCGATGCGCAGGCCAGATCTTATTATGTGACAAAAATAAAAGCTGGTCATGTGAGATTAAAATGTGTTTAACATTAAAAAATAGGCTAATTTGGGGCGCCAAATGGTCCAGCGGTCTAAAGTGCTGCCACTATGAGCGGGAGGTCACAGGTTCGCTGGTGCTTCCTCCGGGTGGGTAGATGGCACTCTCTCCCCACATCACTAAAGGGTGATGTCAGCATCACAGGGCGTCTGTAGAACAGAGTGGCTGCGCTGTCCTCCAAGCGCGCTGGCTGCTCGACAATGCTGCATCAGCAGCAGCTCGAAAAGAACCGGTGGCTGACTTCACATGTATCGGAGGAAGCATCCTGGTGTGTTGGGGCTTCACTAGTGATAGGGGGAGTCCTAGTGAGTTGGTTGGGAGAAAATGGGAAAAAATGAGTTATAAAATGAAAAAATAGGCTAATTTTAAAGATCAATCGTGGATTTATATGAATTGATATCACAATAATAAAGATATTTTTTTTTAAACCCACCACTATTGTATATTATGGTAAAGATCCTGCTGTTGCCTATGTGTGTATATATATATATATATATATATATATATATATATATATATATATATATATATATATATAAATATAATTAGTATTATTGTCATTATTATTATATTACTTATTATTATATGATTTATGTTATCATATAGTGTTAAATATTGGATTATAGTAATTTTAGCTGATATCAGACCCATACCAATGCAAAGTATCAGATCAGCACAAAGAAAGGGTTTCAAGAGCCCCTTTTCAGAACTAGATAGAAGATGGTTAGACAAACGGACATATGTATTGATTAATATTGTATTTAATCTTCTTTACATCATGACTTTTGTCAATAGGTGTAGAGGGTTGGATTGTAAACTCTAAGGTGAAAGGCTACACTTTTGTTAAATCTGCATTTTTATTACAAATCTTAATAGGTTGAGTGATTCCAAACCTTTGAATGGTGGTATAAATATTAGATACAGTAAACACCATGTTACATTACATACATTAGAGCTACAGAGAACAAGATGTTTGTGTGTGTTTGTGTTTGTATGTGTGTGTGTTAACAGTTTCTACAGTGTCATGCTGAGTTCTGGAGTGACCTACATAGAGAGTTAATGCAGCGTAGGAGCAGATGAATAATGGAGAAATGAATCACACACACACACACACACACACACACACATACACACACACCCACACACATTAGCTGAAGGTTAATATCCCCAGTAGTGCCTGGTTTTTCAGAGCATCCTCCTAAACCTGGAGTGTAGAAACACCTCAGTGGATCTTCAGGGTTGAGTGGATGTCTGTAAGTCTACAGGTCTAGAAGAAGATCTTTGGCCAGTTTTTCACTTCAGTACTTCTATAATACTGGGTTTGGCTCATAAATTAAATTATATTTTAATGCAATCCTATGTACTGAGGAACACAGCTTAAATGCTCAATAGTTTTTATAAAATTGTATTCTATTCCAATATGTTTCTTCTTTATTTTCTACATTTCCCCCTTATTTCATGTTGCTCTTTTTAATATAGAATGAATTCAAACTGAATTCAAACACAGGCAATCTAGAAACATCCAGGTGTATAATTGTTATCCGACGTTAATGAAAGTGTTAGAGCTCTCTACACAGGGAAACCTTCATGACAGTATTTTCAAAGTGTACATAATGTATATTTTTAGAAATATTTGTATTTAATCTATTTATTTAGGAATTTACATTACTTACATTACTCACTACTTTCGCATATTACTGTTTTGTTGTTAGAATAAATAAAATATTTTCCATCAGGATATATGCCACCATTTTTGAGCCACTAGGAACTAGGAGAAGGATGTGCCCATTGAAAATAATATATGGCTGGTTTGGAAAGCTTTTTTGATAATTAGCTGGGAATAGATTTTTTTGCAAGGCTGGTGGTTGTTGCTAGATTACAGGTAAATAAGGCATACTAACATGTACAGTGGTTGGTACAGAGTGCCATTATTGGGAGATATTGGTATTTATAGAACACCTCTCAGCCAATCAAACTAACTAAACTCAGCAAACTAACTGTGCATGTTATACTTTATACCGATGTAATTTGTCTGTCTGCATTTACACACACTCTCTTTTTCTCATTCTCTTTTTCTAATTCTCTCTCTCTCTTTGGTGGAGCAACTGTAATCCCGTCTGATAAAAGTGAGGTGTTAAATTAAAAAAAGGACAACTTAATTATAGTCTCTTATCTTCATTAATTAGTTTGGGCCTCTTCGTCTTTATATTGTGTACAATAGACTCACAACACACACACACCTGCAGACACACACACACACACACACACACACGTAATGCTTCTTTTCATTGGCTACATTACAAAGGACTAATTTACACAACCTATTCCCCTTGCTCCCCTTTTCCCCCATACACACACCCACACACAAACACACACACACACACACAGGCATAGCAGGAGCTTTCACATGGTCTAATGTGAGATGATTAGGCAGTTAATTTAGGTTGGGCTGCGACACTGATAATTTTGCTTGTAAGGGATAAATCATCTGCTCCCTACACACACATAGACACACACACACATACACACACAATGTGATATATTTCAATGCTTTAAATAAAAGTTTAGGATAAAATTCATAGCATAAAAAAACGCTATCCAGAGGTGATTATTGGATCAGAGGTTTAGGGGTGCTGAGCACCCAACAAACCCAGCCTCACTGCACTCCACTAAAAGGAGGGGTGAGTGTCTCGTATTAGAAGAAATAACATATTTTAGATTCAAATTAGACACACAAACTATTATGTACTGGTGGAAGGTGTGTTACCTATATTCATTTTAATCATCTTTTCAGCAAATAAGACTAAAAAATCTAAAAAAAAAATTGGAGGCACATTTTTTTACATATTTACATCAAACACATACAGACATTAGTCTAGCACTTCGCCTTTAATATAACAACAGAAACTGGCCAACAGCACCCCAGCTAACCTCTTTCACTCCAGTTTAACCAGTGTCTGATTATTAGTCTGCAGCATTAGCTAAATTTAAAAATCATCAAACAACAACAGCATAAAGAGTGCTGTTTAATTTTGTGTGCATTCACCTAGTGCGTGAAAGTGAGGGTGCTTGAGCCCCCCCTAAAATGGGCTAGCGATAACAATATTTATAAAATCTCAGTAAAAGAATAGTTTACTTCTTATGCAATAAGACCAGTGGGATCTGAAACATAAACTCCTGTCCAAAACTATTTTAATATGCAAACTAGGGGTGGGTGTTATGGCCCTAAAATAATTTCACAACATGGTATGGAAAAATCATGGTATTTTTCGCAATAACGATACTCTTAGCAATATGACAAAAATATAAGATTCAGTAACTAAATTTTATTATTGCATATGATATAATATGGCTCACCGCTAACTGTGCTTTTAAAGAAATACAAGAATTTGATCAGATTTGTGACAGACGTCAATGATCCAGAATGTTATGATACTAATAATGCACTCCAAATATCTCCATATATCCAGGCTTAAAGTAAAATAAATGATACTGGGCAGATATAATCTGTCTCTAGTAGATATATAATGGGAAATGAGAACAGTGTGAATTTTCCTTTTGCTAAAAACAGCAAAAAGGTAGTACCCTGATAATAAGGTGATAATTAAGAGTGGGTTACATGTCATGTTATTTCAGGGTATAATATCGTTCACGATATTCAAAAAGGTTGGCGATATTATTGCGTACGATACGTTATGGCACACCTCTAATGAAAATTAATACAAAAACAATTGTATTGCAAAATTGTTATATTGATGTTTTCTTTCACACCTAATACGCAAAACCCCCCACTCGTCACAGTTCTCTTTACTGACAGATCACACCAAGTATGCAGTTTTGAGGTTGTTTTCCTTAGTGCAACAACTGTTAGAAGTCTCGGATGCTCATCCACCACATTTCTTTGTCAGACAAAATGCACTTGACCCCTGGCCACAGGGCAGAACGCTGCACAGCAGGAGTCAAACTTTAAGCCCATCTGTAGGTCACACCAATTAGCAGCTCTTCAACAGGAAACTGCCCCCAGAGACTTCAAATGCTTCTTGACTTTTCCTTCTCCAGCCTGTCTTCCCCACTGAACGAGTGTCATGTCCTTCCACGCTGACAGGAGGCACTTGAATTAAATCTGAGGCTCTTTTGTTATTTCGAGGCCTCGTCGCTTTAATGAAGCCTGTAGAGCTCTTTAAAAACATAATCAACTGTACTTATGAATAATGCATGATTCAGAACCGCGCTCTGCCGGGCTGAGGAGTGCTCTGTTAAAGCTGCTTGTGTGAATTAAAACATGATGCTCGCAGTCAGTGCCGTTCATTGATGATTCAACACGTTTTATAGAATTTGCATATTCATAGACCTTTTTACTCATGAAATGCCTGTGAGGGCGGGGGAACATTTTTGTTGTTTATAAGTTCAGCCTGAATGGATGGAACTAAACAACTGTTGAAAAAAATTTTGTTGTCTCATAAATGTGTAGTTAAAAAAAACGGTGAATTCCCTGCACAGGTTTTTTTTTTTATTTGGTTTAGATATGGGACTGTGTGGGCTGTAAGTTAATGGTATATTACTTTTTTTATTTACAATTACAGTATATTAGTTATATATAACTTTATACTGTATGGAATAATGAAATAAGGTTTCATTTACCAATAAGCACCTGCATCAGTCTTGGTCTGCATCACAGTTGTGATATCACATAAACAAAATCGTCGAATAAATATTTTGGGATGTAATTGTAGAAAATTGGGGCTTCTGTTACTTTGTGATGTCACTGAAGAGATGATGAAACCTGAAGTTCCTTTATGATGTCACAAAAGAGATGATGAACCTCGGTTCTTCAAAAGATGCTGGAAACTTAAATGCTTTGTGACGTCATAGAGTAGATGATGGAACTTCACTTTATTTGTGACGTAATTCATAGAAGGCATAATGGAACCCGAAGTTTCTTTATGATGTCACAACAGAGATGATGAACCTCACTTTTTATGTCATGTCATAGATGAGAGATGATGAAACCTCAAGTTATTTTCAGATGTCATAAAAGAGATGATGGACTTCTTTTTGTATGTCATAAAAAGATGGTTGAAACTCAAATGCTTAGTGATGTCATAGATAAAGTCCTTTCTTTGTGACTACAAATGATGAATCTCACTTCTTTTGTCCTATCTTAGAAAAGAATGCAATGCTGGAACCTCAGTTATGTGATGTCATAGTGGAGCTGGGAAAAGCAAGAGATGACATAAACTAAATTATTTTTTGATGTCATGGATGACAGAATGGAATCTTAAATTTCTTAATGATGTAACAGTGGAAATGCTGAACCTAGCTTTTTTGTCGTTTCCTAAAGAAAATTAAAGAAACTCAAAAACTTTATGATGTCAAAGAGCAAATTCTTTTGTGATGTTATATTGGGCATAATGGAATCTGAAGTTCCTTTATTATTTCACAAACGAGATGATGAACCACAGCTCTTTACTAATGCCATAGAAAACCTGGTGAAAATTCAAATGCTTTCTGATGTCACAGAGAAGATACTGGAGCCTCAGTTTATATGTGATGTCACAAAGGCAATGTCAGAACCTCAGTTATGTGATGTCATATAGGAGATAAGAGAACCTCAGATAGGATAGATTATATAAACTTAATTTCTTTGTGATGTTATGTAGGGTATAATGGAACCTGAAGGTTCTTTAATATGCCACAACAAAGGGACATGAACCTCCGGGTTTTTGTCATGCCACAGAGAAGATGGTGGAAACTTACTTTTTTTTGTGATGTCATAGAGGAGATACCGAGACCTCAGATTCCTTTAAGATTTCGCATAGGAGACTAGGAACCTCACTTCTTTTGTCATGCCATGGAGAACATGGTGGAAACTTGAATGCTTTGTAATGTCATAGAGGAAACACTTTGTGGCGTCACAAAGGCAATGCCAGAACCTCAGTTCTGTAAGTTCATTATGTAAAATCCTATGTGATGTTTATGGTGTAGTTTTAATTTAGGCCTGGTTTTGCCCCAGTTAGGAGTGTCTCTGCCAGTTCCTCATGCAGAGATTAATGGAATAGATATGGATGTTTCTGTGGATTTCTGGAAAGGTTGATACATTTCTTAGAAATAGCCCAGAAATAACCAAATAACAAATGTTCATCAATCCAGATCCAACAACTGAAATGTAATCAACGGATCACAGGGCAGTTGAGGGCTCTATTCCTGTAAATTTGGCCTGGAGTTCTCTGTATAAACACCTGTCTGAAAGTGAAAAGAGACAGAGAGAAAAGAAACAGAGGGAGAGAAAGAAACAGAAGAAAGAGGAGAGACCAGTTCATAAGAAATCGTGACTTCCAGTAACAGTTTGCAAAGATTTAATAGGACGAGAAATAATAGAATGTTGAAAGTGAGAGAGAGAGTTATATAGATACAGTTGTGGTCAAAAGTTTACATACACTTGTAAAAAAACATAATGTTATGGCTGTCTTGAGTTTTCAATAAGTTCTACAACTCTTATTTTTCTGTGATAGAGTGATCGGAACACATACATGTTTGTCACAAAAAACAGTCATAAAATTTGGTTCTTTCATAAATTTATTATGGGTCTGCTGAAAATGTCACCAAATCTGCTGGGTCAAAAATATACATACAGCAACATTAGTATTTGGTTACATGTCCCTTGGCCATTTTCACGGCAACTAGGTGCTTTTGGTAGCCATCCACAAGCTCCTGGCAAGCTTCAGGTCGAATGTTTGACCACTCTTCTTGACAGAATTGGTGCAGTTCAGCTAAATGTGATGGTTTTCTTGCATGAACCCGTTTCTTTAGCACTGTCCACATGTTCTCAATGGGGTTTAAGTCAGGACTTTGGGAAGGCCATTCTAAAACCTTAATTCTAGCCTGGTTTAGCCATTCCTTTACCACTTTTGATGTGTGTTTTGGGTCATTGTCTTGTTGGAACACCCAACTGCGCCCAAGACCCAACCTTCGGGCTGATGGTTTTAAGTTTTCCTGCAGAATTTGGAGGTAATCCTCCTTCTTCACTATCCCATTTACTTTCTGCAAAGAACCAGTTCCACTGGCAGCAAAACATCCCCAGAGCATAATACTACCACCACCATGCTTGACAGTAGGCATGGTGTTCCTGGGATTAAAGGCCTCACCTTTTCTCCTCCAAACATATTGCTGGGTGTTGTGGCCAAACAGCTCAATTTTTGTTTCGTCTGACCAGAGAACTTTCCTCCAGAAGGTTTTATCTTTGTCCATGTGATCAGCAGCAAACTTCAGCCGAGTCTTAAGGTGCCTTTTCTGGAGCAAGGGCTTCTTTCTTGCACGGCAGCCTCTCAGTCCATGGCGATGTAAAACACGCTTGACTGTGGAGACTGACACCTGTGTTCCATCAGCTTCCAAATCCTTGCAGACCTGCTTCTTGGTGATTCTTGGTTGACTCTTGACCATCCTGACCAATCTCCTCTCGGCAGCATGTGATAGCTTGCGTTTTCTTCCTGATCGTGGCAGTGACACAACTGTTCCATGCACTTTATACTTGCGTATAATTGTCTGCACAGTTGCTCTTGGGACCTGTAGCTGCTTTGAAATGGCTCCAAGTGACTTCCCTGACTTGTTCAAGTCAATAATTCGCTTTTTCAGATCCACACTGAGTTCCTTTGACTTTCCCATTGTAGCTTTTGTAGCTGAGTCTAATCACTGGGTCAAATGAGCCCTATTTAAATGGGCTCATGAGAAGTCAACAGCTGTAGTCAATCAGAATCACTTACAAGAAGTGAAGAGGCCATGCCATGAAGCTAATTTGATTGACACAACTCGCTACATCACCAAAATTGACAAATTTTGTTGCTGTATGTATATTTTTGACCCAGCAGATTTGGTGACATTTTCAGCAGACCCATAATAAATTTATGAAAGAACCAAATTTTATGACTGTTTTTTGTGACAAACATGTATGTGTTCCGATCACTCTATCACAGAAAAATAAGAGTTGTAGAACTTATTGAAAACTCAAGACAGCCATAACATTATGTTTTTTTACAAGTGTATGTAAACTTTTGACCACAACTGTATATATAGACAGTTACTGTGAGTTTAGAGTCCTACTCTGCTGCTGTTTGTCTCCAGCCCTAGCTGAACTTTAGCTCCTTAGTTTGTGGTGTTGTGCCTTTTCTCTCGGCTGTTGGAGGAAGTGGAGAAGTGCAATCAGTTATTAATTAACAGATGGACTGAAACGTGATGAGAAGTGTGTCAGGGAGTGCTGGTAAACAAAGCCATAAGTGAAGCAGAGAGCAGCGTGGCGACAAGCTAATACAGCTAATGACCCCATTCCCCCTCTTTATTCCACACAGCCTCTTCATCGAAGAAAGAGATTTGACGGCGTCTGCGACCCAACTCTACACTCTTGTGGATTTCCTTCAGGGCCACTTTAATCAATCAACAACTGGCTCTCGTGAGTACACGCAGCTGCTGTTTTCATTTTCTCTCGCCAGATGGACGTCAGGAGCGAGCGGGGAACTTGTGAGATGTAAAGTGTGGGCTAACTCTAGAGAATTGCTGTGTTCATTAAAGCTCCATTGTAGCTCCATGTGTTAGCACTGGTTTGCTAACAGAGTGTTTGGGAGTGTGGCAGTGCTGGTGCTGTTGTGTAAAAGCTAATTTATTGTAATTGAACCCAAACAAGTAGTTGAACAAGTGCTGAAACGTGACCTAGCATGACATAGCATAACACAGACTTCCCTATGGTTCAGACTAGCACTTACTGTTGTTTGTAGCTTTCATTGCTAGCTTCTTCTCTGTCTTAAACTCTGTCTTGAGCAGTGAATGACAGATAACAGCATTTATCACAGTTGCTAACAATGTAGTGGGTAACAACACCAGATAGGGTTCAGTTCCCCAGCTGGGCAGGCATAGCAAACTATACCAGTCCTCCTGCAGCATTTACATACCTGTGTAACATAATTCAAATGCAAGTCACTCTGCATAATAGCATCATTTGGAAACTACAAATTATAAGAATTTAAGGTGTATCCAAAGCAATCAACAGAGCTCAAATTTATTCTAAATAGAGACAGAAAATTGTGGGAAAAAAGTTTAGTTTTCAAAAATCCTGTTTTAAAGTGATTCATCCATTATGGGTAAACATTTTACAATAAGATATTTACTCAGTAACTAACTTGCTAATTCTTTATATAGCTTTATTATTCATGTGACAGTTTTATGCCAAACCAATCAATGAGTTTGAATAATATAATATCTGTCACATTTTAAATTACATTATAGGAAATGTAACTAAAGTTTTGGCTAATGGCACGCCTAGCAGTACCACTGTTACATGCTGCTGCTTACATGTTAAAAAACATCTCTGAAGAACATCACAGCTATAGTTCTAATAAAATCTGAATCTAGAATGCTTTGTGTTTTGAAATACATTTAGAAATAATATTTAGTTTATTACAATATAATAATATGTTCATAATAATTAACTGAAAACAAGTTGAACATTTAATATTGAAAAGCAATATTCACTTCTCTGTGCTAAATTTGAACTAGCCAAACCCTGATGCATAGCAATTTATTTGCAAAATAATGTACGATGATTTCATAATGGGCTTCCATCCAGTTATACTGTATGTGTGTAATTACTGTACACTAGTTGATGCTTCTCACAGGCTCTCTGTGATCTGTTTTAAAGTGTTCGATGTTGCTGAAGTACTGATTCTAAAAATGCTTTTATCACAATAATTCTTACATATCACCATGTCACCCATCCTCTAACAGAAGACTGGGTAAAAAGGTCAAGTCTGCACGCTATAATTTAAACTGACCGTTTGATTTGTTTGCTTTGCGATGTCACTGAGGGGATGATGTCACAGTGGGGTTCAGAGTGTTTCCACTTTAGAGATTATATAAAACATCTTCAAAACTTTACATGTTTGCACAAAGTTTAAATGGATGAATTTGATGGTAATAAAACCTGCATGATTGAAGACAGCATTGTGCAAGATTGTAAGGAGATTAATTATTTTTGACAGGTGATGAGAAGGTGATTGTGATTTGCTGTAAATAAGCAGTTATTTGTTTGTGTGTGGTTGTGTTTATGTGTGTGGGTGTGTCAGGGAAGAAATAGGAACACTGGTGCATGTGGTGAAGCTAACAGGAAGGTTGTTGTTTTTAAGGGTGTGTGTGTGTATGTGTGTTTTATGTGTGGGTGTGTTGATATTTTGAACGCTTGGATATTGTACTCAAATCACTCTCATTATATTGGTTCTGTGTGTGTCTGTGTGTGTCTGTGTATGTTTGTGTGTCGGCTAACTTTAAAATGGTTACTGTATGTGGGTAGAATTGTGTTTCTTAGCATTGTCTGACCAGCATCTGCACACTCATTGGAATCAGTGCAGAATTGCCCATCATAAATATGTGGTTTCTTTGGCTACATTCACATTACAAGCCACATTTCTCAAATCAGATTTTTTGCTCAGATCGGATTTGGCTATCTTGACGGTTTACATTCATAAATGTAAGTGATTTGTATCTGTGTGTAATGCGAACGAATCAACAAAAAATGTCATATTTGAGAGACGACTCGTAGCTTTATAAAGGTGAAATGAATTTGTTAGCAGTTCATATATGGAGCATCTTTTGCTGGAGTGGAGAGTAAACAGCTGGTCTAAAGTACATGTTCAGGTTGAGGAGGTGAAAAAAAGCCAGGCGGTTTGATATGGCTGTTTTTGCAGCTTTAGCTGCACAGCTGCACTAAGAGATGTGTTGGTACGATTTGGCCGTTCACATTCATGTCGCGTGTCCATGGAATAGATATGTATCCGATTTAAAACCACATATGAAAGTGACTCAAATCTGATTTGAAAAAATTGGATTTGGCATGGTCACACAGCCATGAAAAAATCGGATCTGAGTCACTTCAGCCTGGTAATGTGAACATAGCCTATGATGCTACTGATCTGGACTGTTTTTTCCAAGAGCCCTTTACATAATTTAAGCAAAAAATAATTTATGCAGTCTAAAAAAAGGGCCTT
The DNA here is from genome assembly GCF_023375975.1 of Astyanax mexicanus. Lineage (NCBI taxonomy): Eukaryota > Metazoa > Chordata > Actinopteri > Characiformes > Acestrorhamphidae > Astyanax > Astyanax mexicanus. The sequence goes on from NC_064408.1 coordinate 34,334,507, forward strand.
TGACCCATAACATTGGAACCTTTTTGGTGGCAAATTTGCGCTACCTTGGAACCTTTAAAATAGGTTTTCCAGCAATGTGAGGAATCTTGTAATCAGGCTCTTTATTATTTAGATTATTCTTTCAGTAAAACTACTGACTTTAGATTTTTTTTGTTGCCAATTTGTAATTTTTTTCTGCATTGACGAATGAAGATCTGAATATGTGAGCTGACTGTGTTTTGAACATGTTTTAATGAAGATGAGACTGAAGTTACTTTAAGTCCAGAGTGTGTAAACTGAGCTACACTATGAGACTAGGGTGTTGGCTATGATGGTCATACTTGGTCAAATTTGCAGGACTGTCTTGTGGAAGTCAGATTCTGACTGAAGATTCATTAAATGCTTGTAAGTCAAATGAAGCCCTGTAGATCTTGTTTTTTGGGTGAGGATAAATCCAGGTCAGGTAGCTTTGACTAGGGCTGATGGCACGCCATGACTCAGAAATGATTCAGTCACGACGCCTCCAATATCCGTTTGGCGATAATTCCAGCAGCTTTCTCTGAACAGCATGGGCGTGTGGGTACAACCTGCTCAGACCGTCTTCACAAGGATCCTTCAGATACCAGTGTTAGTGAGGTCTCGTCTTTTTTGCCTGTAATCTTAATTTCTCGTGAGGGCACCTATATGGATGGAACAAGTATATAGCTATTAGAGATCTTCAGTTTAATCACAAAAATTCACAGCACAATAATGAATAATTTTATGACTGGTAACCAACACCCCCTTACATCCCATATTGCAGTTATACATTAGCAGTGGCTCTGTTGCTATGTCCCACATTACTGCATCACTGCATTAAACTTTGCTCCATTTCACTTCATTACTGATTCATTGCTGATTATAGAAAAAATACTGACGACTCGTGGTTTCATATCAGTTTCATCTTAATGCATTGCTTTAATAAAGCCTCTGCTCAGTTTGCAATATACCACACTCACCCCACCCTTCATATCTCTCTCTCTCTTTCCCTCTCGCTCTTTCTCGCTCCTGTTCTACTGACCCATATTCAGCAGAGAAGTGTGTAAAGCCAGAGTCAGCCCATTCTGACATGAAATTAACATCTGATATTAAATAAAACAGGAGCGGAACAAGAAAAAAGATAGAAAGTAAAAAAAAAGATATGAGATGAAGCTGCTGTTTCACGCAACATTAAAATTCTGATGGAAAGAAAAAAAGCCCCAGCTGTGGTTTTCCTGATTTTTTTTTCATTACAGCGCTGGAAAACACCCACATAAACAATGAGGCTAAAACCGGCGCACATCAGGAAGTGTTACAAGATTGATGTTACACAAACAGTAAAACCTGTTTGGTGCTCAAAATATGTTGTACACACACTTGACTATATAGAATGAGTTCATGCCCTGCATGTAAAATAATAAATATACCATTATTAATAGTAGTATGCTTTTATAAATGCAGCTTAAAAGGCTTTATGTTCACTAAAATACAAAAAATATTTGGATAAAAGTAAAAGGATACATTACACCTTTATGTTGGTCCCCCATTGCAGCTAAATCTATTTTTAAATCAGCAGAGTAATGGCACATTTTATACAGTTTTGGAAAAAATAAGAGACCACTTAAAAATTATTTTCTTTTCTTTGACCAAATTAAAAAAATAATCAAGAGGAAGATGGATGATCACAAGCCATCAAACCAAGCAGAACAGCTTGAAATTTTGCACCAAGAGTGGCATGAAGTTATCCGAAAGCAGTGTGTAAAACTGTTGGAGGAGAACATGCCAAGATGCTTGAAAACTGAATTTAAAAACCAGGGTTATTCCAGGGTTATGAATATAAACTTGACTGCGTCTTTTTGTTATTTCAGCCATTTCTCATTTTCTGCAAATAAATGCTCTAAATGACAATATTTTTATTAAGAATTTGGGAGAAATGTAGTCTGTTGTTTAAATAATAAAACAACAATGTTCATTTTACTCAAACATATCCCTATAAATAGCAAAATTAGAGAAACCGATTCAGAAACTGGTCTCTTAATTTTTTCCAGAGCTGTATTTTATGCTTTTCAGTGCTTGGCAAATCTGCTCTGTACCTTTACGGCCCCCTAACACTTCAAGGCTTCACAAGTTGCTATGTGTACTTTTTAGTAGTACCATGTACTCGTGTCATAACAGATATATCAGAAATGGTGCAGCAGTGCTTTACAGGTAAGGTACTTTAAAAAAGGCATTGTAGTCAGGTTACCTGTGAGGTCATGATAAATATCTCAGATATCTCAGATACAGCAATGCATGATGAGTAAGGGAGTTAAAAGAAAGTCTGTGAAGCCAGGTACCTGTGAGGCCTTAATAAGAGGTTTCAGAGACAACTACAGCGATGCATTATGGGTCAGGTAAGGTAGTCTAAAGAACGCCTGCATGGACAGGTACCTGTGAGGTTATAATAGATGAGCACAACCAAATAGGCACATACAATTTCCACTGGCCTGTTCAATTGTTCAAGTTCAAGTGTTATTAACAGGATCTAAGGACACATTTTAGTGAAAAGTGTTAATGAAAAACCCAGATACAAAGCACACCCTGTCAAGAGGGTATCCTGCCTTGCACCCAATGACTCTGCTACGACCCTGACCAGGATTAAGTGGATAGGATGATAAATTAATAAATGAATGTTATTGCTAAGCGTAAACAAGCTCTCTGGCCTCTTAAAATAAATCGTACAATGATTACAAACTGGTGAGTGTACACTGTTTGTGTGTGCGTGCACGTGCTGGCGTAGGACTTTAGCTTAAGTCCACAGAACACACCCTGTGAGTGTGGAAATAGCTCCATGTCCGTTGTTATAAATCCTGAGAGTTGTAGTCATTGTTTTTCTGATGTGTCACTGTTTCACAAGCTGGTTTAGCAAATGCATTTGTATTTACCATTTATGTCTTTGTTGCTGCAGGCCTTCAGAGTTTTTTTTCCTCATTCAGTACTTTCACTTCTCTTTCCTGCACGTATGCTTCCATCTTTCACATTTCCACCACTGCCTCTTTTATTAGCATTTAGTCTAGACATCCATCCACTAACTGGATTTTATTTATGTATCATTTCACATAATTAATGTTATTTTGTTATTGTCAGGTACTGCTAGTCAGATTTCAGGTCTACATGTGAGCTATAGATAGCTTGAATTATCTTATTTACCTTTATTGCTTTTATGTGCCTTGTGTGTGTTTGAGAGAGAGAGAGAAAGAGAGAGAGATTGTACGTGTGTGTGTGTGTTCTGTGTGTGTGTGTGTGTGTAGCACTACCGGTTGCTAATGATGTCGTTAGCTAAGTATTGAGCTACTGACTGACCTACTTTCCGTACTTCGCCTCAGCTCTGCGCGTGGCGTGTTGTTTCATTTTACACCCGTATTGAAGCAAACCCCGCCTCTCCTGCGCCTGGATTGGCCAGTAGTTCATACTCACAGGGAGCCCGACAGTCCGCGCTAGTCCAGAACGCTAAAGCCCCGCCCCTTCTACACTGGGATTGGCTATTAATAGCTGTTAATAAGAAGCACAATATTAGAAGTAATATCCGTTTAGTTTAGCTAGTAAATATGGCAAGCTGTTTAAGCCTAAACCACATCAGTAAATTAAAAATATAATTCAAGTTTTACTTAAAAATCATCTCCGATGTCTATTTTTTATTAGTCGAATCGCGGAAGTCTAATATCAGATGTACAAATTTATAAAACTAATCTGAATAGACATGCTACCATTTATTTACATAAATCAGATAGATTATAATTTTTTTATTTTTTCTTATTTAACGTTTAACTACTAAGAATTGTAGTCTTATCCCGCTGTATTTCTGACTTGCGTAATTCTCAGTGTAATTCTGACTACTACCCATTCACATATCCTTAAATTAATTCTGTCTAGTACAAATTATAATTCAAGATATCTCTAATGTACTTTTCTAGCATTTTAGATATGTGCAATTTTAGATCTCTATAATATACATTTATCTTCAATTCGAGACTTTATAAATAGGAATTACAGCACAGATATCTGGAATTACCATTTTGAAAAAAAGTATTAATCAAGAATAATTTGACTAATCAAAAAACATTATGTTGTGTATATAATATGACTATACAGAACTGATTTTTAGAGCTTTTGTAGATCTGATACTGTTAGCTACTAGGAAATGAATCATAGCTAATCTCTGAAATGAATAGTTTTACCAAAAAATAGTACTTTTATCATGGTGATATAATGTAGATAGCTAGATAGCTAGACAGACATACACTTACTTAATTGATCCTGAAATAAGTACTGCCCACCCAGTAAACAATACACTTTGATAAGTACACTCACTAAGACACAGGAGGAACAGATAATTATACAAATTACAAGTTGCATTAATTTTTCACCAAGATCTTGCAGTAATAATGATGGTAGAGTCTGACCGCTGCACAAAGTCTTCTCCAGCACATCCCAAAGATTCTCAATGGGGTTAAGGTCTGGATTCTGTGGGACTTTCACAATTCCAGCCCCATGAATCCTGGAATTGTTATCTTGGAATATGGCTGTATCATCAGGGAAGAAAAAATCCATTGATGGAATAAGCTGGTCTATATTCAGTATATTCAGGTAGTCAGCTGACCTCATTCTTTCAGCACATACTGTTGTTCAACCTAGACCTGAACAACTGCAGCAACCTCAGATTTGCTTAGTTAAATCCAGGCAGTGTATATGTGCCTATATCTATATGTGTATATGCATGTACACAGACGTGCAAAGTTAATATCCATACGTGTGGATGAATATATAATAAGATTGCATTTATAATATGGCTAGTGTATCTATTATCACAAGAAACTCGACAGACCACCACAATAAGCCAATCCCAGCGCGGGAAAGCGGGTTCGCTCAGCCCATGTCAGCGCAGGAGGGCGGGATGTGCCTGAAAACAGGCGGGAAACAAAAAAAGCCCTCAACACCGGTGTTTACAAATCAGCAGTAAGCATCGAGTGAAGCAGCCTGAGAGCGGAGTTTGTGGACTGTTTCTACCTGCCTCGTTTATTTGACTTTCCCCTTCATTTCGTGCACTTTTCTATCAAACGTTAGCCAGTCCTCTACATGAAGACCGGGCGCTTGTTGGCGTCCAGGGGCGAATCTAGTTAATCTATCTGACCGCGCGAGCTCAGCCTTCAGTCTCCCTTTGAGAAATAAAAGAGACATACAGCTAAAGGAGAATGAGATGTCATCCGACGAGGAGAGCAGTGGAGCATGGAGGGAGGAGAGAAGTATCGAGGCTTTAACGTGAGGTGGGTCCAGAAAGAAGAAGATCAGGTATTCGCGCGATGCCGGTGTTCTACCGCGCGCGCACGCTCGTGCACACCAGTAACCTACTTTAACCTGTGTGTGATAACCTACCTAGGATAGGTTCGTGTTTTTTAACTACGTGAAATACATAGTTTGAGCAGTCTGCTTATGGGTTGCATGCTTTGATAAAGGTTGAGGTGCAGCAGGTAATATTCCTCATATTCTGGAGGTTATTGTATTTTAATTTTTCATGTATCGCAGTATTACGGTGGCCGAGAAAGCCCAGCGCAGTGCAAATTGAAAAGGGCTGCAAAAGCACAAAACACATCCATCAAAATTACAACACAGGCGCAGCAAATAGAAAAACGCGCTGCAAATAGAAAAACGCGCTGCAAATAGAACCACAACACAACGGAAGTGAGTCACAACACAACGGAATTTTCCCGGGGGACCTTAAAAGATGCTGTACCAGCTGTATACAAAGGACAATAAGTGGCAAACAAGCTTCTGAAAAGTAAGTTATGTTTATTACCTGTGATTACCACGGTTGTGTGCATATTATTAAAAGTTCTGCTTCACAAAACGCCTTGTTTGCCACTTATTGTCCTTTGTACACATAGTGAAGTCCGAGACGTTACTGAAGACCCCCGGGAAAATTCCGTTGTGTTGTGACTCACTTCCGTTGTGTTGTGGTTGTATTTGCAGCGCGTTTTTCTATTTGCAGCGCGTTTTTCTAGTTGCAGCGCGTTTTTCTAGCTGCTGCGCCTGTGTTGTAATTTTGATGGATGTGTTTTGTGCTTTTGCAGCGCTTTTCAATTTGCACTGCGTTGGGCTTTCTCGTCCACCGTACAGTATAGCTAGCTGTATAACAGTGTTCATGTCTCTTTCTAGCCAAATAAAAATGCTTTTATTTAGATATAATTCGAGCTGAACTGCTTTTGCTCCAGGAGTGGCATAAAGTTATCCAAAAGCGGTTTATAAGACTGGTGTAGGATAGCATGCCAAGATGCACAAAAACTGTGATTTAAAACCAGGGTTATTCCACCAAATATTGATTTCTGAAGCCTTGAAACCTTTGGGAGAAATATTTTCCGTAATTTATGGAATAAAACAATTTTCATTTTACTTAAACATATACCTATAAATAGCAAAACCAGAGAAACTGATTCAGGAACTGAAGTGATCACTTCATTTTTTCCAGAGCTGTATATAAAGAGCATAAAAAGCTCTCATTAGTTAAAGGCACGACTCGAACGTTGCTTGTTATCTATCCCTCTTCCCCGGTTCTGGAGCGACTCGCCGGGTTGTGAGGGTTTGAGGAAGCCGCCGCTGAAAGCCTGGAATGCGCGCTAAAGTGGGTCAGAGCGAGGCGCTGCAAAACACAACAAGCTGAAGTTGGCTTCTTCCTCCAGTTTTCCCTTCCACCTTAAATGGTACAGCAGCTACAGTCCGACGCTGACTCTAAATAGTAAACCGTTGAAGGTGGGAGGAGAGCATAGAAACAAAACTGTACATAAATACCGCTCTAGACAAAAAAAAAAAAAAAAACACTCCAGTTTCTTATGTAGTTTCTCTAATTTTGCTATATATAGGTATATATTTAAGTAAAATAAACATTGTTGTTTTATTCAATAAACTACAGACAACATTTCTCCCAAATGCCAAATAAAAGTATTGTCGTTTGGAGCATTTATTTGCAGAAAATGAAATAAAAAAATAAAAAAAAGCAGAGCTTTCAGACCTCGAATAATGCAAAGAAAACAATTTCATATTTATAAAGTTTTAAGAATTGAAATCAATATTTTGTGGAATAATCACAGTTTTCATGCATCTTGGCATGCTCTCCTCCACCACTCTTACACACTGCTTTTGGATAAATCTATGCCACTACTGGTGCAAAACTTCAAGCAGTTCAGCTTCTGTCTTCCTCTTAAATATATTTCTCCGATTTTTAATTTGGTAAAATCAAAGAAACTCATCATTTTTAAGTTGTCTTTTATTTTTTCCAGAGCTTATATTCTTTTCCAGAGACAGAACAATTTGCTGTTTTTTTTCATTTAAACATATTAAGGTTGGTGAAGCTAAACATCATACTGCAGTATGATGTGGTAACTTCACTTTTGACAGACATTGTGCATATGGCCACTGTGTTACATATTAGCAGTTATAAAAAAGCTGCATCATCCTGAGACAGTGTATTGTCATAGTTTTAGGACTAAGTCTGAATCAATGTTTACATCTTTGTAGTGCTGAGGTAGCTGCATGCTCCAGATAGATATGGAGTTCAAATTGATCAACTTTGGGCTATCCCTTGTGGCTTAAAGTCCACAGAAGAAGAAGAATCGTTTTCTGGGAAATAGTCCCAGAATGTGGCTCTGGGTGTTATTCCTAAAAAGCAGAACCTTCAACTTGTACAGATTACACTTGTGAATGTTAGAATGATGAGAATGTGCTTACGCCTAAAGGGACTTGAGACCAGGCAGCTGTGTGCGAGAATGTGTTGTCAGTGAGTCTGTGTGTGTGTTTTGCGTATGTCAATGTAAATACACACATACGTTGCATGTTAGATAATTTACTATTAAATGGGACATATCTTTACACACAGGTGCTCACATGCACACACACACACACACATTTAAATATGCAGGTATATGTTGACTATTTGTTGTAACTTCCATAACATAAAGATGTTATTGTAAACTGCATAAGAAATAGTGATGTAACCACTATTTTTCTCTCTTTCTTTCCCACTCTCGCTTTCTCTCTCTCTCTCTCTCTTTCCCACTTTCTCTCTCTCTGGCCTCATTCCTTTCTGACATACCTTCATACTCTCACTCCCATGCTGTGTATGTGTGTATGTGCACTGTTTAACTGTGTTAATATTTAATACCACTGTCAGGTTTACTGAACTGGCTGCAAAACTACAGCACTAAGTAAAGTGCACATTGTGTGTGTGTCTGTATAACAGTATGTGTGGGTTTTCAAACTTTTGTTTTGTGCACCTTTTTTTTTTTGCTTTTACTGTCTCTCCTGACTCTCTCACTATCGCTCAACTTCCCTCTTGCTTTTACTTTGTCTTGTCCATTTACTTTGCCTTTCTCTTGCCCTCTTACTTATATATATATATATATATATATATATATATATATATATATATATATATATACACACACACATACACACATATATATACACATATATACACATGCATATACACATGCATACATACACATACATTAATACATCTTACGTATAAAAGTAAATTATATAAATAAATAATAAAAAAGGATAACTGAATAAGATATTAATAACATTGTTATAGGTTGTAATTATTTAAGAAGAGTTGTGATTAAACTGTTGATTAAGCTGATTAATTAAGCTCTCTCTCTCTCTCTCAACATCTTTATTGTCTATAACTTTGTCTCGCTTACTTCCTCTACCTGTCTCTCTCTTACTTTCTCCCTGTTTCGCTTTCTACCCATTACAAGGTTTAAAAAGGAACAGAAATCCATGCAGGTCTTTGAAAGTTAGTTTTGATTGGAGATTGATTTTAATATCCAGTTATATTTCTGTATTCTGTGTTTCTAGAATAAAACAAGTGTCTGATTTATGTCTGATTCATGCATGTTGAGATCCACTAAATCATGTTCTTAAGAATTGTAGTTAAAATGCATCCTTAGACATTCTTAAACCTTCTAACAATCCACTATAGTTGTGTACTATAGTTTAAATCACTAGATTAGAGTTCAGTTGTGTTCATCACAAGAATTAAAATGCACATAAATACACAGACCTGACTAAACACGTGCACTGGCTGCAGATTAATTTGATCTAATGTTGCTGCAGGACTGAAGTGCCTGATTGACAGTGATGCATTTGTTTAGTTTGGAGTAAAACACTGCTTTACAGTAACAGTTTACAGTTTACTGCATTTTTAAATGATTAATTCCAAAGCTGAATCCTGTCAGTAAAGACGTTTAATAAGACAACGGCAGCGACCTTTACACTCTCTTCTCTGTGCTCTTTCATGAATCTGGGTTAAAGCTGACCTTGGAGTGTGTGTGTTGTTTGTACCAGTGTAATGAAAGTGAAAGTAGTAGATTCATGATTGGATTGACGTGGTCACCGTTTTAGTTGTTCAGCTACTACTGTGTTGTTTGGCCTTTAGGGTCATTGTTCTGCTGAAAGCTAAATGTTCCCTCCAGCTTTAGTTTAGAATTTAAATAATGAATCAGGTTTCTCTATTTACTACGTCCTTCTGTCTGTCTGTCCTTCAGTTTCTCAGTGTCCTCCTGAGGAAAAGCAGGGGTCACTGATCTTATTCTCAAAGGGCTAATGTGTCTGTAGCCTTTCACTCCAATCAACTCATTTGATTTCACTCATTCCACTGAGGGACTGCTGCTTTTTCGGAATGAAAACCTGCAGCCACACTGACCCTGCTAGGATATGATCAGTGACCCCTGAGATTGATTATCAGAGCACCAGAAATGCCTGTTAGATCAATAATATTTTTGGTTAACATGTTCCCAATCAGAGCCAAAGGCAGTCATGAATAGATAAACGTGTCCAAGCCGTAAACTGTCTTTCCTAAAACTGAAGTAATACATATCTGTGATTCAAGATACTGTGGTGTGATGATCAGTGGTATATGAAAATATTGATACACTTCCCAAAAACCTAGTATCAATTTATTATTAACACTTTAAACCCCAACACCCACACCTTGCAGACTGTGGGTTTTGGGCTAACATTACCTGCCACTGTTCTATACTTCATAACTCAGTATCAGTCTGATCTACAGACATGATTCAACACTGAGTGAAATCCAGTAGGGTAGGGGGCTGCCCTGCTTTCTTAAAGAGTTCGAATAAAAAAAAAAAACACCATGCTAATGTACTCATACTTAGGGTTGCACGATATATAGTTTAAGCATTGTTATCGCGATGTGTGCATGCGCAATAGTCACATAGTGGGACTTGCGATGTTACCTAAGGCAATAAAAACAATCACATAATGTTACAAAGTTTTGATTCTTGACACAAGAAATAGATACACAGCGTTCTGAGTGTGAGCAGCGCCGCCTGTCTACTGCTGCTTGAGAAGGGCAGCAGCAGACAGGTCATCTACTGGTAAATAAGCACATGCACATGGGCACACACAAGCACACACACACAAAAGAGGGATATGGAGCAAGAGGGAGAGAGAAGCCAAGATCTCCAGCAGTTATTATTCATATTAATGTTTTTTCCACTTACCGTATTTTTCGGACTATAAGGCGCACTTAAAAACTTTTAATTTTCACAAAAATTGACAGTGCGTCTTATAATACGGTGCGCCTTTTGTATGGATTTTACTCGTCAGGTTGTAAGGAGCAGTAAACACACACTCCGTGCAGCGTTATAGAGAGTTTCAGTGCTATACAGAGTCCAGAGCCGTGCAGCTCCGAGGCTGAGCAGCAATAGCATTAGCTAGATGCTAACCGCTAAGCTAGCTAGCTTATTCACTGAGATCAGTATTATCTAAATTTTACTCGTCAGGTTGTAAGGAGCAGTAAACACACACTCCGTGCAGCGTTATACAGAGTTTCAGTGCTATACAGAGTCCAGAGCCGTGCAGCTCCGAGGCTGGAGCAGCAAATAGCATTAGCTAGCTTATTCACTGTTCAGAGATCAGTATTATCTAAATTTTACCCGTCAGGTGTAAGGAGCAGTAAACACACACTCCGTGCAGAGCCGTGCCGCTCCGAGGCTGGAGCAGCAATAGCATTAGCTAGATGCTAACCGCTTAGCTAGCTAGCTTTTTCACTGTTCAGAGATCAGTATTTTCTAAATTTAGCACTTTTAATACTGCTGGAGCAGTATTATTAGAGTTAGATGCTAATCGCTAAGCGTTCACCGTTCAGAGGTGAGTTATCGGCCTGTAAGTCTGTGCTGCTTTGCCTGGCTAGCATTAGCTAGATGCTAAGCGCTAACTCTCTCAGAGGTGAGTTTTATCAGCCTGTAATCTGCTTGTTTACCGTGTTAAAACAAGCTACGGGGGACGAATCGCTAGCTAATATCTCACTGTCTTACCAGAACACGCAGGATTACTCAGTGTAACGCTGTGGTTTAAGTTTGGGTTAACTTTACTAGTTTAGGTGACTAGCTAGCGTGCTAGCGGATAGCTATGCTAACGCTGGTGCAGCAAGCCTTAGTGGACATCTGGAAATCTAAGCTTACTGTAAATAAACTGAAGCACGTTACTCACCCAAATAAACAGTTTTCAGGAGAGGAATCTGTGTAGATTAATATCCAGCACTCGTTTGACTTTGAAAGAGCTAGATTTGTATACGGAGACGCTCCACCGGCAAGCGACCACCCCCGGTGGGGGAAGGGAAACATGGCGCCACCCCTGTTCACTTTGATATAGGCACTTAACGCGCCTTATAATGCGACGTGCCCTATGTATGGAAAAATAGCAGAAAATAGGCGTTCTTTGATAGTGCGCCTTATAATACGGTGCGCCTTATAGTCCGAAAAATACGGTATGTATTTTCACTTGGAAAACGAGGTCTGCATTCTGTGTTCAGTTGTTTTAAATGTAAATGGCAGTGGCCTCTGACCGCCTCCAAATGTGGATTAAGTGATCCAGTTGTAATCAGTTCACATTGTGTCTTGCCTGACAATTGAAATCTGTACCGATTTGGTAATCCGATCACCAAAATACCAGTTATAAACAGGCTCTAAGTTCTAACTCTATGTCCAGTCTTCCATTCCTCTCACACATAGCTCTCTACCCTCCTCTGTTTTTCTCTTTATATCTCCCATTCTTTATGTCTCCCTTTATTTATTTTTCTCATTTTTTATTCTCTATTTTTTCTTTATATATCACACTTTCTGTCTTTCCTCTCTCTCATTCTCCCTCTTTTCTCTCCTCCCTCTCTTTTCTTTGTCTTTCTTTTGTTCTCCCAGTTATCTCCTATTTCTCTGTGAATGACAGAGCAGGAGGATCTCTTTTTCTTTTTTTCTGTGTGTTTGTGTGTGTGTGGTGCACTCTGTAAGAGTGTATCAGAATATCATTGTCATTGTTACTTGATATGCCTCCTAATCCTTGAATAGTGTGTGATTGTGTGTATGTGTGTGTGTGCTTGTGTGTCACCCTGTGTGACAAATTAAGCTGCATTTAATTGGAAGGTGCAGGGTTGCCTGATATTTCTGGCTAGTTATGATATCCCCCTCGGCGGCAGTGTTGGATGTCACTCGTCGTGTCAAGTGTTTGTGGGTGTGTGTGTGTGTGTGTATGAAGAGTAACGGTGTGTGTAAAGGGTTGCCGTGACAGTTTGACTTCTGTTGGCATGAATCCAAACATCTTTATATTTGTGTGTGTTTTTTCTGCTGTGTGGAAGGAGCATCACTTGAGGAAAGAGAAAGAGAGAGTAATAATGATAGAGAAACTAAAGAAGGAAAGTGAATGAACAGTCTGTGTAGAGCGGAGGTTATAACAGGTATAGGGGAAGATGTATGTTTTCTAATTTGCATGCTTTAACTATTTTCTGGTCTATTTTTATACATAAGTACTGGGTTATAAGGTGCATTTTAAGAGACACTATAAGGAACTCCTAATTCAGAAGCGTGCAACTTGAATACTCACCTCTGAATGGGGAAAGAGCTAGTGCTTAGCGCAGTTAGCAGCAAATGCTAATGCTGTTCCAGCAGTGCCAGCCAGGGTTAGGAGCAGACTACAGGCCGATAACACTCACGTGGACTTCAGCGGAGTGGCTTTACTGCTCCTTACAACCTGACTGATAAAATTCATACATACGAATTAAAAGGTGCACTGATGTTTTTTGGGAAAATTAAAGGATTTTAAGTGCACCTTATAGTGCGAAAAATACGGCAGTGGTGTCATGCGGTGCTGTCTAAGGGCCTGAAGATGCATCATGCAATCTTTTGACTGTTTTTGATGATTGTATGTACTGTACATAGGAAAAATCCAAAGTCTTTAAATTTTAATGTGAGGAACATTTTTGTAGATGCATTGAGAAGCTTTTTTTCGCAGATTGGTAACTCACAACCCAGTTCTACAATGAACTGCTTCATAGTAAACATCTCTACAGTGAACAGCTCTATACACTCGATTATTCTGTAGAAAACAAACAGATTTTTTATTCTGTGTTTTGTGTGTTCTGCAGCTTTGTGCTTCAGTCTAACCAAACATACTAAATCTGTCTCAGACATTTTTAGCCATGTCCTCAGCTTGTTGTGTGTGTGTGTGTGTGTGTGCGCATGTGTGTGCGTGTGCGTGTGTGTGTGTGTACACTAACATCTGCAGTGAAAGCAAATGGTAGCAGGCACACACTCGCACAAGTTAAACACACTTCATTAAAAGTGCAGTGTTTTAATAGTAAATTATTTAAAGCAGAGGTTCTTAATTAACTATCAGCACTGTCAAGCTTCCAAAAGCATTTTATTTTTTAATGTGAGGCCCTCTTTTCATCACCTTACAGCAAAGACGTGCTGCAGCTTCACACACACACAAACACACACCGAACTTACTTAATCTCTCCAAACCTCTCTCAGTGTGCATTTAAATGTATGTGGGTCTACATTGTAGATTTTCAGAATGGTTTTTAAATGAATGAACATTGTACATTTTTAAAATATCTCAATTTTGTGGATATAACTAGATATAACTAATAACGAATAAATGATAAATTAGTAAAACCAACACGTTAACATCCAGCACTTCTTTGACTTTAAAAGAAAGTATTTTTTTATTACAGTTTTCTTTACTTAGCTTAGCTTTACTTAACTTAGTTATGTACCCCCACCACCACCCAGCGGCGAGACCTGCTGAATTAGAAGTTCTTTAAGTGTCTCTTAAAATGCGCTTTATGTATGAAAATAGACCAGAAAATAGATGTTTATTGATAGAAAAATACGGTAGCCATGCTCGACACTGCTGCCATAAAATCATGCAAACGTAGGTGTAGTAATATGATTGTTGCTGCCAGAAGGGCTGGTTTGAGTATTTCTAGAACTGATGATCTTCTGGGATTTTCATGAACCTCCAGTGAGCAGCAGTGCTGATGTTTGTTGATTAGAGAGGTCAACTGGCTGGTTGAAGCTGACAGAAAGGCTACAGTAACTTGGATAACCACTTTGTACTAAAAATGGAAGGATCAATTGGCTATGTATTGGTATTACCTGATTAAGTGGAGTAATTTAGCATAATGAAGTGGTGTAACAGTCACTTGAAACATATATAACTTCACCACTCATGTAAGAATGTGGTTTCAGCGATAAAAAGCCTAAATTGGGTTAGATGCACGATGAATGGCCATTGTAAAGTGAATGTGGTCCAAGCACCATTCATTTTAATCCAAAAAATGTGATCTTCCTGAACTCTGGGGCAATTTTCATACAACATTTCATCTCAACCAATTCCTGCCCTACAACACAGAGTGTGTGTGTTTGTGTGAAAGTGTGTCAAGTACTCATTACAGTGATGCTGTTGTTCTCAGTGCTATTTTTTTCAGCAGTAATTGTGATCCTCAAACACATTTATGGCTGTGCATGTCTGTGTATTTTGAGTGTATAAAGGTGTGTGTGTGTTGCCAGATTTATTTGATACAATTTGTAAAGGTGAAAACAAACATTATAGGGGCTAAAATGCCTCAAAACTATTTAACTCTATCAATATTTCTGTCATTTTTGACCAAAATAAAATGTGAAAATCCATAAAAAGCTGAGTGTGTTGTTTTTAACCATCATTGTCTACATATTTTTCTATCCACATTTGTATATTCAGTGTATTTTTCTGTAATTATACACCAAAGCTTGTATTTACCATATTGGTGGTAGTGTTTAGCCATCATGGGCATGAGGCCAATAGTGTTAGGACCGATCAGCAGCGCTGAAAAACCTGAGAACCTGATCACAGTTTTATTACTATTACTTATATTCAATATTAGATTTTGAGATAAGAAATTTTACATTTGTTAAAGAATGGTGAATCTGTCAGTCTGTTGTTTATCTGGTTCACCAGTTTTGCTGATAGACAGGTAGTTTAACGGCACTGGATTTATTTTGTTGCTACAATGTGTTGTGATCCTTGCGAGCTTTGTTCTTTGTAATGTGAGTGTTTTGGTTTTGTTGCTACTGCTTGTGTTGTTTGCTGTGTCAGCCCACAGTGTTCCTGTCTAATTACTGACATTTTTAACCTGCTTGTTACTTTTCTTTTTAGTAGCTAGTTGTTGTTGTTAAATTAAAGGTGATCGAGAATGACTTATACAGAGATGAGTGCAGAGTGTTGTTACTGAGAGACACTGGCATTCAGAATGCCTCTTAGATTAATTCAGAATTCATGATTTGCTGAACATGGTGTGTGTGTGTGTGTGTGTTTATGTACTGTCTGAGCGGCTCTTACTGTAGAAATTGGTGGACATTGTTTAGGCAGTTATGATTGCAAACTTGCTAAAGCTGTCCATCATATGCCCAATGCCCTTAGGTGTGTGTGTGTGTGTGTGTGTGTGTGTGTGTGTGTGTGTGTGTGTAAGTTGTTTTTGGAATGTGTATGCGGTGAGGCACGCCGGCTGTGGTTTTGAACTTGAACTTCATTTTATGTGTGTGTGAAAGAGAGAGAGAGAAAGAGAAAGAGGGAGAGGGAGAGAGAGAGAGAAAGAGAAAGAGAGAGAGGGAGAGAGAGAGAGAGAGAGAAAGCAAAAAAAGACTTGTGGGTGTTTGTATCAATACATATGTACCTCCTGGATGTGAAACAGTCAATGGATGTTTCAGTGTATTTTAATCATTTGTCATTGTAACACCAACACACACACACACACACACACACATACAAATGCATATGCAATATCCAGTAGGAGTGTGTGTGTGTGTGTGTGTTTGTGACTTTTGTCTTGTTAAACTTGCTCTTCCTCTGTTTCTGTGTTTCATGTGGTTCAGTGTCCGTGTCTTTATGCCTGTAAACTTACACACATTTTATAAATACTTTACAGCTCTGCCAGTGCCTTCTAAACAAAACCAAGCATGTGTGTGTGTGTGTATGTGTGAGTGGTTAGTGGCTGGGTTTGAGTGTGGTTATAGTTACAGCAGGGTGAAGAGATGATGAGCGAACAACAATAAGAGGAGGTTTAGTCGGTTAATTATAGATACACTCTTTGCAGATGAGCTTATATCAGAACTCTTAGTCTCTCTTAGTCCTCTATTTTTCTATTCTACTGTGCAGTGATAGCAGGATGGTATTTGAATGTTGAAAGTGTGGAATAGCTGTCTCTGAGGTTGTGTTGAGGGTGTGTTACATTTATGCAGGTTGTGAGTACCTGTGTGGCGGCTGCTTGTGAGCTCCAGCGTTGGCAGCTTAAGGCTTCACTCTACAATACCCTGTTCATTCTAAATATACCACTCTGTTGCAATAATAAATATACTAAATATTTCAGCAGGTTTTTAGTAAAAGCCTGTACTTACAGTGCATTTGCGTATTTAAATATTAACCCCCTCAGAACCCACTTGATGTATTTATCTTGACATGTGTCTTCTAATATTTTGTTAATTTCTTTTTCTGACTTGTAGTTTACTAAACAAGTCTAAACATTTAAAATGATATATACATTTCGTAAGAACGTGGTCAATTTTCTGTGAGTTTGCATAAACTTGTGAAAAGGATGTGGCTGTGGATGGAGCGTTATGGAGCCTAATCACACACCTCTGTACTGATCTTAGTTTCCTCGGTTTCTGGGAGTGCAAGTTTCACAATGTGAATCGGATGTGTTATTGAATGAATCATTCATACCAGAGTGAATCAGCAACTCTGGGAGGAACTGAAGTAGATAGAAATGTGCCCAACTAAACTATATAAATATTTTAAGCAGAATGTCAACTTTGTTCTAGCATGCTAACTTGCTTAAGCAGTACCAACTAACTGCTCTGGCTTTACCTCAGGATAAAAGGTTTTATTCAGACTACCTTTAGCTAAAGTGACATTGTGTTGCAGAGTACGTAGTAACAGATTCAGAGATGTGGATTTCAGATTGAAAGCCTGGCCACCAAAAAAGCCTCAAATAATAAAAAACAAGGTAAACATAACCATATTCTAGCATGAGTTGTAGGCTGTTTCTACCTAGAGCTGTGTGTAGCTTGAAGCTAACTTAGAAGTTATCAGGCTGGCTAATGCAGCTCAAAATATGTAAAATACAAAGTAAACATATAATAATGCCTGATAATTACATACAATGTAAAGTAAATGTTAGTGTTACAGCAGTTTGTTGTTCAGTTCAGATATACAGGCAAGAAGCTAACTTAGCGATTAGCATTGCTGACCATAAAACCCAAAATAACAAATAATGTCAGCCACTGTCTATGCAGCCAAAAAAGTTGCATGATTAGTCGACGACAACCAAAGTTCACCAAGATTCCCCACACATAAAATTTGCTTTGGATGTTGCTGGCAGAGAATTGTTAATTGCAGTGAGTCTCACTGAAATTAATATGATTTTTCTCACAGAAATGTACCAAAACTAAACTGACTGAATCTAAAGAGCAGATATTTTCTTATCATTTAACTTTCCAAAACTTACTTATACACTATATGCCATACACCAACTGGACTAAAACTGTTCTAAAATATCAGTTTCAACTACAAGTGTAACTAGGATTAAATCTTAGTTGTAAGTAAAGCTGAACTAGTCTAAATTCTTAGCTAGACTGAAAGTTAAACCAGTCTAAAATCTCACATGGACTGAAAACTAAACAAGGCTCAAATCTAAGATGGACTGAAACTTAAACTAGACTAAACTCAGCTGGAATGAAAGATGAACTAGTCTAAAGTCTTACTTTGATTGAACGTTTGATTGAAACCAGGCAAAAATCTCAGATAGACTGATATAAATCTAAAACTTGTCTAAAATCTTAGCTGGATTAAAAGTTATCCCAGGCTTAAATCTCTACTGGACTGAAAAGTATACCAGAATAAATCCTCTGCTGGTGTGAAAAATAAACTGGGCTCAAATCTATGCTGGATTGAAAGCTGAAGCTTTCTAAAATCTCACCTTGACTTAAAGAAAAAAAGGCTAATATCTCAGCTTACCCAGTTTAAAATCTCTGCTGGACCGAAAGATGAGCTATTGTTAAATCTCAGTTGGACTGAAAATTAAACCAATCTAAAATGTCTGTTAGACTGAAAGTAAGCTAAACTAGTGTAAAATCTCAGCTGGAAAGATAGGTGCGCTATTGTTAAATCTCAGTTGGACTGAAAGTAGTGACGTCTGAAGGTGGAGGAGCTGCTCAGGACGTGGGGACAGAGTTCTGCAGGCAGGGTCAGTGTTATTTGGTATAAGTGATTTAGAAAAGGGCTGAAATGTAATTGAGGAGCGGAATGTGAGGTAAACAGGTTTGTCTTGGCTGTGTAGCAGGAATTTAGGAGGAAAAAGATTACACTCTGATCCAGATTCACAGAAATTAGACCATTTACTCGTTTACTGAAGAGGCTGCCTCAGCTTTAGCTCTAAGCTGAAGCCAAACAGCTCACGCGACCCTCGTCCTTTCCAAACAGCACGCTTGTGGAGGAGGCTGAGGGTACGGAGCACTGCTGCAGCTTGTTTATGAGTTATAATATTAACAATCAATATTAATTATCATAAAACTTTTATGATATTACACTAACTTATTATTAAAACTACTTTGTTTGAATGAATGTTAAGACATTTTTGGTTCCTTTGGATTTTACAATATTTTATATATATGTTATATATTCCTTATTAATATAAAAAAGCATGTCAATTTAAAAAAAATAAGGTGATTGGAATATAATGCTGTTTTTCAGTCTGTGTTGTTTTTTTTTTTTCTCTTTCTCTCTTTCTTACCAGCTCTCTCTCTATCTTGCATGCAATTGCAAATAAAGGTGCAATTAAAGGTGCTGTAAATGATTCTGGAGAACGATTCTTGATATTTGAACTCAACAACAAAACAAATGCACCCCTCTCTTCAGTGCTCCTTCAAACGCTGTTGCCCCCAAATTCATGAAGAGGCTGGGATTTGTGCAAACTGCTGCTACAGTTGCTTCTGACAAAGATGAAGTCTGTGTTCACACTGTGTTCTCATTTTTTTTAATGGACAAAACAATACTGACCTATTTCATTTGAAGTCAGTTACTTCTTTTTTAAATTTAGATGAATGGAATATAATGCTGTTTTTCAGGCTGTGTTGGGTTTACTTTAGCATGGTGCTAAAGCCAAAGAGAAACACCAGCAGAAATGTGTGTGTGTATGTGTGTGTGTGTGTGTGTCAGAGAGAGTTTGTGAACAGAAGCTGAAATATAGGTCACAAGCACACCTCCTTCCTCACTCTCTCTCTCTCTATCTCTCTCTCTCTCTCTCTCTCTCTGCTAGAGTGTGAGTGAGATGTCAGCAAAACCTGATTTGAACCCCTTCAGGGAGTAATGAAGCTGTGAGAAATGATTGGTCTAGTTTTTTTGTTTGTTGAAGTATTATCAGTTCATTCTTATTAATATACCTAATAGTCTTTTTTTCATGTGCTGTTGTGGAGTGAGCTTTATAATTAAAGGTGCTGTAAATTAATCTGGAGAACGATTTTTGATATTTGAACTTAACAACAAAACAAATGCACTGCTGCTACAGTTGCTTCTGATAACAAGTCTGTGTTAATTCATATTCTCAGTTTTCTTAAATGGACAAAACAATACTGACCTATTTCATTTGAAGTGAGTTACTTACTTATCCCACAGGAATAGAACAGCACCCTCATCTATTTTCATGCTATTTTGTGCGTCTATACAGTGTCCAATGTATTTAACATTTCCATCAGGATAATAAGTATATATCTATTATTATATCTGCTAAAGGTAGAATGGAACAATTAATTCCATTGTTATATGTAGAGGATGTCTACTGATTAGTTTGTTTTCAATTTGTACATCATCTTTGTAATAATAATGATATGACATTTGTAATAATTAAAATCACTCATCCACTCATCTTTTAGTAGGATGAGATTGACAATACCGTTCATGAACAGGACAGAGTGCAGATTTTCAACCTTTTCAAGTTTCCCAGCTGTGGAAGTTAAAAAGATCATCTTAAAGGTCTATAATGATCTGGATTGACTTTTTGAAATCAAAAATAATTCCTTTGCAGAACGGATTGAAAAACAAAAAATCTGCTTATATAGCACTAAAACCTCAATCACATTGGATGCAAATCCTTTAGCTTGCTTACTGCCTCTGCTGCACTGTTATTTGTTGTTCGCATTTGTTTGCAGTTATGTCTGATTAGTGGTCTTTGTTAGCTCTCCTCTGTTCTGACACTTTTACATTTTCTACAATTGCATGAGTTTGGTTCACTTATGGTAAAAAACAGCTGAACTGATGGTGTGGAGCCTGCATAAACCAGATCTAGCTTTTCAGGAGCATCTTTGTAGATCTATCTTGCGGTTGAGCAAGGAACTGCAGGTTACTGTTGCCGGGGAGCCATGCACAGTACTGTTATAATTCTTAACTTCTGAATATGATATCTATCTGATTTGGTTCTCAGGATCAGCATTTATACAAATTGGCCAATCAGTGATCGCATATTTAGACTGGTTTGCTTATGTGAAGACAATGTACAAAATCAAAATACCGTTTTTAGTAAAAGTGCCACTTAAGTCATCTGTTTGCTGCAGTTTCATTCTATGCAGTATTTTTGGACCAAGTAGTCAACTGTTAAACTGAAGAACAGTTTAAGAAACAGGTCACATTTCTGCGTGTTATAGCCTGGTTTGTTAAATGATCCTGTCTACTGGACGAATAGAGCTGCAGCCCTGGGATTAATGTGTTTCATATACAGGCTGGCGATTTTCTTCTACTGACCGCAGAGTCATGAAAGCAAAACTGCACTAAATCCAGAACAAGACCACTGTAGAACTCAATACAGCTGTGATGTGGTGCAGCAAGAGAAGCTCAGAGGCTGTTCTTCAGTTTGTATGTTCATACACAGCTCTTTTAGTAAAGAAATGCATGAATAGTGATATGATTTACTGATTTTCTCTGTGGTGGCTGGTAGGGGTGTGACGAGATTTTATGCCATGAAATCTCACGAGATTTGTCTCGCGAGACTAATGCACAGGTAACCAAAACAAATGTGTGATCATTTTGAGAGGCAAACAGCTGCTTTTCTTCCATTCAAGCTTTCATTTGCTTGTTTGCCAGTTTATTTTTCTAAGTATCTTTGACCGTCTGTCTGTTTGTTATTTTGTATTATTGTTTGCTCAATATCAGTTTATTTGTCAATTTTCTGCTCAATTGTTGTTTTGTTAGGTTGTTATTGTGTCCGTTTTTGAATTCGTTTTTTTGTATGTGCGAATTATGTTTTTTAAGTTTGTTTGTTCAAATGTCTTTTTGTCTGCTTGATAGTTTTCAGATTGTTCATTGGATTATCTTTTTGTCTGCTTGATTGTCAGATTGTTTATTTGTGCTCTTGTCCAGTTAATTGTTTGACAGTTAGTTTGTCCTTCTTCTTGTTTGCTTGTTTGTAGATTAATCTTTTTAATAACCTGTTTAGTTATGTTTGTTAGTTTGCTAGAGTTTACTACTGTAGAACTCTACTTACATTTCAAATGTTTAACACTGGATTTACTGGAACTTGAAACATGTTGTATGTCACGTACACCACTCTTATGGTATAATCAATATGATTCACTTCATCAGTGTACATATATAACACAGCACTACAGGGCTAGAACAGTTTAGGTGTGTGTGGGTGAATGTTTTCTAGCAGACATGTTTGTTTAATGATGAAACGCTTTTAACAAGGCTTTCTCTGCTTTTATGGGTTATGGGACCTGACAAACACACACACACACACACACACATACACACTGTGTTTGGTCCACTCTTACATTCATTGTCTTTTTCCTTTGTTGTTTTATTCATTACTTCCTGTTAGTCTCTATTGCATTCTCTCTCTCTTGCTCTCTCCTTGCCTTTTTTCCCTCTTCACTGTCTCCCTCCTTCTCCCTTTACTCTTCCTCTTACTGTCACTCTTTCTATCTCTCTTCCCTTCTCTCTCTTTTACTCCCACCTCTCTACATTTTATTGCAATTTCTCTATCTCTATGTTCCCCTTCAGCATCTGCCCCTTTTTCTCTTCCCTAGTCTCTATCTCTCTCTTTCCTTTTCATTTTCTCATTTCATCTCCTCCCCTTTCCCTCTTTCTCTGTCTTCCTCTTCATGCCTTTTTCTCCTTTCATCTTCCTCTCTCTCTCTCTCTCTCTCTCTCTGGTGTGTTGGATTATGTGAGTTGGTTTCTAGGTCACTCTCAGCCGGCCCGGGCGGATGTAATATTTACTGAGCTTTTAGAGCTGCTCGGTTGCTTTGTCATCACATGTGGGTTATGCACATTCACCACAGCTGGTTGGGAAGTTCTAAAGAGTGTCATTGATTATTGATTAGCTATTTCATGACTACAGACCTGATTGTATTTATGCTTAACACCAAAACTGAACACCATTGCACAAATAACATTGTGCTTAAATACGATGGTCCTTGCTGAACATCACATTTACACAGTTTTTCTTTTCCCTAATCTGGCCGAATCAATCCATTAAAGCAGGTCTAGCCAACATAGTGAAGTCAGGGCATCTGGATCATCAGAAACTAACCTCAGACCATATTGTTAAAGAGGCACTCTTGTGAAAGATGCTATGTGTGCTGCAAACACACCTGCTGACCTCCTTCAGTAGCTCCAAAACAGTCTGTAGAGAGAGGTTTTCCTGTTTAAAAATGAATAGCTTTTTCTGATGATGAATCTTGAAGAAGGAAGGAACTACAAAAGCTTTTACAGGCACAAGCTTTTAGAAATGTGTTTAACAATGTTGTCAGTTGTCAAACCAACATTGACAAAATTTGGCCTATGTACTCTAGACATATAAGTTAAATCTGGTACACTCATAGGTGAATGTAGTGTTAGGATTCTCACCCAAGGACCTTTAACTGACCGTCTGAAGTGATTGCATTTTTGTTGCTAAGCAAGGCTGTTGTGTTGAGTGTGTTATGTGGTTGTTATGGTATTCCAGCTGATTTCTAGCGTGTTTCTATTAACTGGTTGTTTTATGCGAAAGAGTATTTTGTTGTGTTTTCTGACAGTGTACATCACACTGTCTTTTTTAAACAGTTGCTAAAAACTGTGTCTTTGGTGCTTAAATTCTTCTCTAATGGGCTAAACTGTTCTTCACGTTACTGGAAACATTTTGTAGATGGTTTGATTCATTAGCTAAACATGGCTGTGTGAGAGTTTAGGCTAATTCTTTTGCTTCCATTATTTGTTAGGAATATTAGTGTTGCAGCTTCGATGTAAAACTAGAGAATCTAAACTTCAGACCTGTTTTGACTGATAATTATATTTGGTTTGAAAATCGATAAACTGTATTTTGCGCCAAAATGTGATTAGTTTTGAATCAGAACTAAGTTTACTCTGTCAGAGATTTCAGGAACTGCTGTGTTGTTGAGGCAGGGCAGACACAAACACACACACACACACACACAGGACGAGATCTGACTGTAAGAGTCACCTCCGTGAGTGGCTGTGAGGTGGCTGTTGTGTTTGTTAGGCTGCTGAATGAAAGAATGGGATGAATAGAAGGCTAGAATGGCCGTGCTTTTCCGCCGTGTCTTGACGTGGCTTTCCGGCTGATTTCTATTCACACGCCTGTTGACCTGATTCCAGTCAGATTAATAGCCGTTTCACTGCGTATTTGGAGCCTTTCAAAAGGTTAATTTGCTGTACCCAATAAATCATTCACTGTTTTTAAATGGGGTTGGTTTGTTCATTTGCTGTTATGAATAATCTCACAGGCACTTTTTTCTGGTGAGATTTCAGGGAAAAAACTCATCTCTGTGTAACTACACAGACATATCCTTATGGTTCCTGCAAGTAGCAGAAGTTTTACAGGGCTAATATAAAGATTAGCTCTCTACGTCAGACCATAATTAGACTTAACAAATAGCTTAGTCATAATAAATGTAGTCCAACAACTGAGGAATGCTTGGTGTCTGACATTTTGCTGCTGTACTTTTAGTAATTGAGCTACAAAGCTAATGAGATTAAGTACAAACTCTGCTAAAGTAGCTGTGCTAGATGCTAATGTAAATATTGCTTAAATGATGTGTTGGGAATGTTCTGAGTGTAAATAAGCACAGAATATTTTACAGAGACCCACTTTTACACATATTAGCACAAAAAAACTTTTTTACAGGTTCATAATTTCAGCTCTGGAGCTTCAAAGCTAATGTAACTCTAGCTAATAAGTAAAGGACACATACAGCTGCTAGCTTAGCATGTTTGCAGGCCTTTGTTTTTTTAATAGAAAACCCTTCTGGAAAAATAGGTTGGTCTGGTCAAGCTGGTTAAACTGGTTAAAAGCTGACTGACTAGCTTAGCTCTTGACAAGCATAGGATGTGATATGTATTTGATGGTTTAGCTGATCTACAAGCATAAACGTAAATTACAAGCTATCAACCTGAACAAACTAGACAGTCAGTACATCCAAGCTTGACCATGTGGTTGACCAGCATGATAAAAATATTGTTCATTTTACACTGTGCTGGTCAAGAGCTAGTTAACCAGCTGGTAATGTCACATGCGTCTTCTCTTGCGGTTAAGAATGGATCTCAATGGCATTGGTAAGAGTTGGTAAGCAGTTGGGACAATTTAAGCAGAAATGTCTGTAACCAAGTTGATCTCTAAATGAAACCTAAGTTAGTTTGCAAAATATGCCTACTGAGACATCAAAGATCAACATTTGAGCAAAATCATTTTCCTATAGGCTGAAACGAATAAGTACACCAGAATTCTAAAGTGTAGAATATTTACTGTAAGCCTATAAACAATCAAACATAAATGCATACATGCAAACCTTAACTATTATACAAAAAAAACTGGACACAATTATACAAAAAGTTATACAAGTTTTCTGGATAAAATACTAGTCATCAGGTTTTTAATAATCACCATATTACTGTCCCATTCATACTGAATTTATAAAGAGTGTTTCACCCCAGGCAGCTTTTTTGGACAAGGGTCACAAGTGCTAAATACTTAGTGTATTACCTTTAGAAACACAAGGATTGGATCAGTCTGGATTGGGACTTCCACAATTATATTGAGTATCAAGTAAATATTAGCTAAAACCTGTTTTAACCTTTCTCATGTTATTTCTTTTTCTCTCAGGTGCTGCACTTTCTACAACTGACCTCCATGGAAATCCGAAGGTAACTAGCAGAGTTACAACCTGTCAGTGCTAGCAGTTAGCTTTACTGGCTAGCTGTGTCCGGATGATCAGCTAACCGTCGTCTTGGAAGGCTCGTCCAGCCGGTTGGGACAGAGGTAGCAGCTGAAGAAACAGCTGCTAGCCACCAGAAGGTTTGTGCTAACAGCTAGCCATCAGTGGTCTGGTGCTGGGGGCAAGCTGGTAGCTGCCTAGGGCTAGCAGAGGGAGAGCGTGGGCTTTTTCGCAGCAGTTTGAGCGCAGTCAGCGCGAATGGGACACGGCAGCGTTCGCAGGCGGCCTGGATGGGAGAAGGAGTGAGCATGGACAACCTTTCTGAATTTGGTGGGCTTTGTCCGTCCAGCCGGAGGGAATGGGAGTAAGTGCACATTGCTTTAATGTTATTGTGCTGGATATTAATGTAATGTATTTTAAAGTCAAATGATACAGTGTTTGTTGTTGATGTTACAAGTGTAAAAATTAGCAAATTTTCCACAAAGACAACCTTTTAAACCATGATTACTAATTATTAAGTGAATTTTTAATGTTCTGTACTATTCCAAATGCAGATAATAAATGTAAAATAGGTCTAGAATTACATTTGTAAACTGGGAGATTTTTAAATGGTTCAATGGTTTAATTGAGTTCAATTGTTTGCATGATATTGTTTACTAAATTATTATAGCTACATTAATAATGGTATGCTGCTGATGCTTTTCTTAAGGATGCTAAATCTGCTATGCAAAAACAAAAGGTCCACTACTTTTCTTCAACGTATTCCACCGTGCCCGATCTCTCAACTCTTATGATGTCACTTTTTAATAAACCTCAATGTGATCTATAGTTCTATAAATCCATATTCTGCTGTTTTTAGTTGAAAGGTGCCTGTTCTGTGTGTGTGGTGCGAATACGTGTGTGACATCACAGCCAACTGTTCCCTAATTGGCTGGATGCAGCGCATCAACCATATTCATTTGAATAAAGTTGAGCTCTGCTCAACAACCCAGCATGTACCATGGCATGCAGCGTCTCTCTCCATTGAAATGAAAAGAATGCGTTGAGGCTTAAGTGCTAGTGGACACGTTTTGACTCTGAAGTGACCATGTTAATGGACAAAAAACAGAAGGGCAGCAATTCATAAGTCTATATGACTTCATTAGCATTTAATTTCCACTCAGTAGCTGTAGAAAACATGGACACTGTAATTTTATCCATATAATAGGCTAAATATAGAGAAGTATCTCTCTGACAAAATACACAAATTACAATGTTATATCTTATCATAGTCTGTTTGAATATTTTGACCCACATCTAAAATTTATGTTAAAAGTTATCCTGTGTTAGTGTGTGTTTTCCAATATCCCTGACATGAAAACAGGTTTAGGAATCAGAAAATCTCAATTTTACATTTTACTTTACTTTCCAGAACCAGCAGCTGTGTGGACGACTTGATGGACGAAGATGAAAAAGACAGAGCTAAAAGGTAATATGTGTGTCTGTGTGTATCTATGCAAGTGTGGACATGGACTGTGTTATGCTTGGTGGGCACTAATAAGCAGTTTACTCTACGGGGGTCTTTATGCTCCTCAGGCCTGAAATGTTCATTGCATCAAAATAGAAAGATCTCTCACATCCACCAGTTTTTACACCTCTCTCTCTCTATTTTTGATTCTTCTTTTCTTTCTATCTCTCCAGCCTCTCTTTCTCTCTCTTCCACTATCTCTCTTTCTCTCTCTCTCTGTCACCCTCAATCTCACACACAACACAAAAGAACAGCAGGATGAATGAGTGTGAAAAGCCTAAAGCTCTTAGAGCGAGAGAGGGAGAGGGTTAGTGTGTGTTAAGAAGGTGTGAGGACGGGGACCTATATCTGCAAGAAACTAGTGCTACACTAACGATAGCTACTCTGAAGAGCACACACACAACCGCTTACACTCACACACACACACACTCCCTCTCTCAGCAGAAACTGATGTCTGGCCTGGTTTTTGTGTTGAGCCCATATTTATTTCACTACACTGACACTACTCGTCAGTCCATGTAGTTCCATTTAGTGCTGTGTAAAAGTCATAGTTAGAGCTTTACTAATTTGAATGCTAAATAAGTTATAATATTTTACACACTACACTTAGTTTTTTTTTTTGTTTGTTTTTTTTTTTTTTTAGAAAATGTATTTTTTGCCCCCTGTTTCCTATATGCGGATGAATTGACATCAACTCGTGTGCCACATTACTGCTGTTTCTGCCACTAGCATGACACCACAACAACATGATGGATCAGCTGTGTCTTAGCAACAATAGTCAACAAACATCAAAATAACTTGTTTATAAAAAAAGTATATTGTAACATTGTAATTGTCAGTTTGTTTTTGGAGTGAAGAATATGTACCGATCATCTATAACATTAACACCACATCTTACATGTATCTACATTCCGTATTCGTGTTATCCACTCCACCTACCATAAAGGACTCCACTTTAATGTTTTATAATTACAGATTACACACTCCCGCCTAGCTGGTCAACCTTATAGATGTAAAGTCAGAGACAGACCGCTCATCTCTTGCTGCACATTTTGTGTTGGTCATCCTCTACTCCTTCATTGGTGCTCATAGGGCGCTCATTTTATTTTTACACTCTAACCTTTTATACCTTCTGTAGTTCCAGCCTGTGTGTCATTTTGTGACGGTCACTGCCGGATGACACAGCGGGCGAATGTGAATGCTGGTGACTCAGGCTTGCTTGTTTTTGTGTGCAGAGCGTCCCGTAATAAGTCGGAGAAGAAGCGGAGAGACCAGTTCAATGTGCTCATTAAAGAGTTGTGCACCATGCTGCAGGGGCAGGGCCACCCCCGCAAAATGGACAAATCCACCATCCTCCAGAGGACCATCGACTTTCTGCAGAAACAGAAAGGTGAGGGTGGGTGCTTTAAAAATACTATATAAAGAGGGATAATCCCTCTTTCCTTCATAAATCCCCATGGAAGCTGCTCACACTTTTATTTAACCCTCCTGTTGTGTTAATTTGTCAGGAACAGCAATGGTGTTCCGGCGTTAATTTGAACCGGTGAATGTTTAATTATCCAAAAGATGTCTGTAACCCCCAAAAAATCCTTACAAGCAGTGTGAATATTTCATTACTAACTCCATTACTAATTATTATATCAATATTTAGTGCAATGGTGTTCCTTACCTCTAACAGGTAATAGTTTAATTAGAATAATTAATTTTCATGAAAAAATACATGTTCAAACTTTGTTAATGTTCACTACTTTATTACTTTTGAAAGACCAACATATAAAACAATAGTTTTATATAACATTGAAACATAACATTACAATGTTGTTTTTGTTTCAGTTTTTGCAGGGCGGGTTTGAAATTATGTAAGAACCATTTTCATATTATATGTTGATTACACTAATTAAAGCAAGCAGAAGAACTTCAAACTTTAAAACGGGCCAAATCGACCCAGAACATAACAGGAGGGTTAAACAGCTTTTAGATTTAATAAATGCTGGCCGAGATTAAGATTTATGATATCGAATTTTTGAAACAGACATGGTTTGAGAAATTAATTCTTCCACTTAATTTTCCTTAAAAATAGTAAAGAATGAGTTGTATGTATGTATGTGGACTGTTGTAAATGGCACAAGAACACAAGAAGCCAAGTTACATTTCAAAAGGCGATCATCGGGGTCCAAGCACATTGTGCCTTAATGAAGTCAGTACAGCACAAGTGATGGGCACATAGCACATAGCTTTAAGGATGTTTTAAGCTGTTTATAATAGAGTCTCAAAAAATAATGCCACCTAGACTTCAGGGTTCTTGGAATGGAACCTGTCAACAATTGTTATTGCTCATGAGTTTTAATATCTTTAATAGAGTTGGCCAAAATAAAAAAACCTGCTAATTCTTTTTCGCTGGTTACGTTTTTCTATTCTTCCACTTCACTATAGCAACATCTTAATCAGCACTGTCCCATCTGGCTTGCAGCAGTGCTCCCAGCTTTTTCCATCCCACATGCTTCCAGAATCTTAGGAATTCCAGGCTAAAGTTTCAGCTTGAATTTTGTGGCTGTTTCATGTTTTCCAGAGATCACAGCGCAGACGGAGTCGTGTGAGATCCGGCAGGACTGGAAGCCTTCGTTCCTCAGCAATGAGGAATTTACCCAGTTAATGCTGGAGGTAAACCACTCCTTATAGCTCCAATATCGCCTGGGAATACTATGATCCTGAAAATCCAGCAGGAATTTCAGCTTATATAACGGTTTCTTCAGACAGAATTGCGAGGGATAAACATTCTGTACCATAAGAATAATATATTAATAATGTAGTCTTTATCTGGAATGCCCAGTCGAAATAACACAGATATTGAAGATGCCTGTTTTGTAAATATGTACTTAAAGATAAATGCATATGTACCAAAGGTACAAATGGAACTACAACCCAGATACAACTCCTAACAAGCCTAACATTATGTAGTTGCTCTATGTTAGGCTTTTATCTGAATTATTATGAATGAATATGTTTATGTTTCACTTTATGAGTTTATTCTAATGTAAAAAAATACTTTCTTTGCAACATGCAGTACAGTACAGTATAGTGCATCCTGCAGGAATTCTGTGATTCATGAGTATTTCAACACATTGTGTAATTCAGAAGGAAATCATCTGCTTTCTATCAGTGCCTGAGGATAAAGAAAAGGAAGTTTAGTGCATTTAAACATGTTTTATTACTGAAGAATCAAAGTAGAGGAAACACTGTGAATCAGTGTGTCAGCACCATAGAGGAACATGCAGGAAGTGAGCTTGAGCCGTTGGGGTTATTGCTGCGCTGTGAAGTGAGACGTGAGGGAAATTATCATTAAATTCAACAATATAGAGCGAGTGCCAGTGTTCTCTAGGTAAGGGGAATAATACACAGCCGCTAATGCTTCTTCTAAGCTAGCCTGCCTCCACACTGCCGGCAAAATGGTAAAATAAGTGAAGCCTGTAAAATGTCAATGTAAAATGTAAAATCATATAATTAATAAATAAATAGTGTTTAAAAGTTAAAAATCTGTAAACATAAAATAATAACAACATCAATGTGTATAAAACATATTTGCTATTTTTTACTCACTGTATGTAAAATATTTGGCAAGAAATATTCAATGTGTGTTATAAAAATCAGAATTATTTAACATATATTACAGATTATTGCCGTTTTATTGTTTTATCGTTTTTGATAGCTATGACTTTAGTTATACATGTGAAAATGCTCAGTTTTCCTTACCTAAATTTTTTATACTGGAAAAAAAATGTAGCATCTTCTATTCCTCATTTAAAGTGCGCCTTATCCAGACATTCCTGCAGAACCCGATGCTGGAATAAAGATTATAGTGCATTTGAACCAAAGTCGTGTTTGATGTGCCTCAGCTGTGGCTTAAATCAAACGGCAAAAACAGATTTAACCACAGAGCTTTCATTCTGTCAACACTGAGGTCTAGCCCTCACATGCCTACCAGCTGAAACTAGCCCACGCTCCCTTGATGTGGGTTTTGTACTGCAGTTGCTCTTCTGTAATGACAGGAATGACAGCTAGGCTAATTTGGATGATTATCATACCTTCCAATCATTGCATCAATGAATTACATTAATAAAACCATTTAATCAAAATCAAAGTGTGTAAAATAATACAGTTACTTTTGATAGATGCATATTGTTAGGATAGATACCATAATAGCTCTCGTATCTTCAGCATGAAAGGTTTATAGAAAGAAACATTCTTAGCTTTCAGTGTGGATTATGTCAAAATATTTTATTTTGTCATAATAACGTACATTGTATTAAGCACTTTTCTACCGTTTCTATTAGGCCATTCATGATGAAATTATATACTGTATTTAATAAGGTGGATTATGAGGCACATTATTAAACATTATATAAGTCAAACAAGTTATGGATGTAAATCTACACAGATTTCTCTCCTGAAAACTGTTCATTTGGTAAAGTAAAGTAGCACTTAGCACGGTTAGTGGGTAATGCTAATGCTGCTCCAGCAGTTGTACTCAGGGTTAGCAGCAGGCTACAGTCCAATATACTCACCTCTGAATGGCAAATGAGCTAACTAGCACTTAGTGGGGTTAGCAAGTAATGCTAATTCTGCTTCAGCAGTGTAAGCCAGGGTTAGCCGCAGGCTAAAGTCATATATACTTGCCTCAGAATGGTAGAAGATCTGGTGCTTAGCGTGGTTGGCAGCTGATGCTAATACTGCTCCAGTTTCGATTCTCAGTGCTGGAGAACTAAACTTTAGAACTAAACTATAATGCTGTACTTTAGCGAAGTGGCTTTGCTGCTCCTTACGACCTGACTGGTAAAATTCATACATAAGGAGCACCGGATTAAAAGGCACACTGAAGATTTGGGATAATTAAAGGATTTTAAGTGCACCTTATAGTGTAAAATATATGGTTGTTTTGAGAACACTGGTAGAAATCTGGTATGGAAGTATAATGTGTTCATTTTCACACTTCCCAATGTTTATTTGCCCTTTCTTGTGGTTATTTGTTCTTTTTTTGATGTGTACATCCTTGTGTTCAGGCATTGGATGGTTTCCTAATTGCACTTACCACTGATGGGAACATCATCTATGTATCCGACAGCGTCTCTTCTCTGATTGGCCATTTACCAGTAAGTAAAATGTCACTGAACTCTGGGTAATCATGTCATGTTTTGAAAATACTGTATATGGTATAACATTGCCCGCAAATACTGAAGCAGTCTGAGAGAGACTAACTGTATATAACATTAGCAATGTATCATCACTGTGTTCTATATTTACTATTGTGCTATTTTACCTTTAGAGTCTTCAGTATTAGCCAGTCTACATAATAATGAGCAAATTAAATTGCTGTGCACAGTTCCATGCATCAGCTAGTCCTAGTACGCTTGTATGTTTCCATGTTCTAAAGTTTGCTTGTCGTTTGATTCTGCATCTGAGCCACAGAGATCTGCGTGTAAACGCAGTGCTTTCAGCCAATCAGATTGCTTCATTTACACCTAGTTGCTTTGACTAGATTCTTACTTCAGACGGAGACCTTATTAATGATGGTAATGATGAGTTTCTGCTCACGGTCACTCACGCTGTCATGCTGTTTATGGCGTTTTATGGTTAGCAAAGAGGCTAATCCAGCAAGCTACCTAAAGAACCATCCACTACTTTCATCCAATCTTTATTTCCCTCCAAACTGCCTACACAACGTTGCTGTACTGAACACTCTCAGGCTCTCTCTCTCTCTTTCTCTCTCTCTCTGTATTGCAAACACACTTGTCTACACACACACACACACACACACAGCTAATGTCACGTTTTTTCTTTACAAGATACACTAGTATTTATTTTCCCTATTAAAGCTCTCAATTAAACTCAGTAATTAAGCTCATTACAATGTTCAAATGCATTTTAAAAGCACTATTACTCTATTATTACTGCCCCACATAAAAATAAATCAAGATTTTAATTATGATTAATTGCAGAATATTGGTGTTTAATATTGAATATTGTTGTGCAGACGTGCAGGATAGTACAATATATAATACTTTTTCAAATATTAATACATTTTAGAAAAGGGGGAAGGGATGTACTCATTAAATTATTTAAGGTTGGCAGGTCTACCTTTGGGATGAGTTGGGGTAGCAGAATTTACC
The DNA here is from genome assembly GCF_023375975.1 of Astyanax mexicanus. Taxonomy (NCBI): domain Eukaryota; kingdom Metazoa; phylum Chordata; class Actinopteri; order Characiformes; family Acestrorhamphidae; genus Astyanax; species Astyanax mexicanus. Next base: position 34,367,743 of record NC_064408.1, read on the forward strand.
TAACAATTATAAATGCAAATGCGGTAAGATGCCCTCACAGTGTACCAGCCTTCTTCCTAGATGAGTAGCTTTCACAGAACAGTAGAGGTTGTTACTCTACAGCCTGTTTATTATGAATATGTTTGATTTTAGAAGACACACAGTCGAAGCAGGTGTCCAAAAACATTGGACCATGTTGTGTATTTTTGCAGTTTGTAGAAAATGACTCATCTTCAGAGGTGGTGCTTTGCCCAGTTTAAATGATGACTAATAGGTAAATGACCATGTTTGGTTAAATTTAGGTAAAGCAGCCCACACACACCATATTTTCTGGGGGAGTTGGTTAAAGTGGAGGACCCTGGAGATGATTCAGATGTTTCAGAAGTCTTTTTTTTTCTCTACTGATATTGATGTTTCATAAGCCGTTCATGCCGTTTATTAGGCAGAGTCAGGAGAGAATGTGACTTCCATTAAGACATAGTGGGAGCCAAGGCCAAATATAAACAGCTTATTCCTGATTTAAACGATCAAATTGGTCGTATTCAGTTAAATGCTGTTCGTTTGCCACTCATTGACTCAGAGAGGATCGATTAGACACACTCATCACTGCATGAATTCATTCTCTCTTCTTCTTAATGAGTCGGACACATAAAATACATTCATCTGTTCCGTCATATGATTTCATGTAATGCAATTTAGCCTCAGTTATACTGTATTACATGTGGAGCGCACACCACCATTCACAGTCACAAGAGGGACGAGGGCAGTTACATCACTGCGCTACTCCCTACTGTGGCATTTGACCAGATTAAAAACAGAAGGATTTATTGCATGCTCTTCCTCAGGTCACTGACACCTCAGACAGAGGACTTCATTTCCCATAATGCACAGGCATGACCGCATGCTTATGTGTTCTATTTGAACTTGTATGTGAACCACTGTGCTACAGAAACTGCAGCTATTATCATGTGATGTTAGTGACAGTGTGTATTTGTTGCTGGTGTGTTTCAGTCAGACATGGTGGACCAAAACATCCTGAACTTTCTGCCCGAGCGTGAGCATGCGGAGGTCTACAAACTGCTGTCCACGCACCTGCTAATGACTGACCCCATCAATTCTGACTACCTGGAGAGCAGTGAGTGTTCACAAACACACATATAAACAATTATACAGCTCTGGAAAAAATTAAGAGACCACTTCAGTTTCTGAATCAATTTCTCTGAATTTGCTATTTATAGGTATATATTTGAGTAAAATGAACATTGTTGTTTTATTCTATAAACTACGGACAACGTTTTCATTTTCATAAAGTTTTAGAGTTCAGAAATTAATATTTGGTGGAATAACCCTGGTTTTTAATCACAGTTTTCATGCATATTGGCATGTTCTCCTCCACCAGTCTTTCACACTGCTTTTGGATAACTTTATACCACTCCTGATGAAAATATTCAAGCAGGTCAGTTTGGTTTGATGGCTTGTGATTATCCATCTTCCTCTTGATTATATGCTAGAGGTTTTTCAATTTGGTAAAATCAAAACATAATCATTTTTAAGTGATCTTTTATTTTTTCCAGAGCTGTATATTCTGTACAGCAAGAAAAGGGGCTCTACTGATGGTATGATGAAAATAGCAGGTTTTCAATAGCTGTAATCAGTAAAAAACATCCAAATGTATTACTCATTTCTCACTATAAAACAGTGCTAACTAGTACTACCTGGGATACCATAGCAACCTGCATAGTGCACTGTGCTGTGATTGGTTGGTTTCCGTTGGGTAATTGGTCATACCTTACTCTGGTTTTGTGGTTCCTGTTGGGTCATACTGTGCTCTGATTGATTGGTTTCTGTTGAATTGTTGGTCATACTTTACATGGGTTGGTTGGTTTGTTTGTTTGTCAGGTCACAGGTCATACATTGCTCTGATTGGTTGGTTATGTTTAGGTTATTGGTCATTTATACTGTGCACAAATGAGTTAGTTAATTTTAATTTAAAAGTCATACTGTGCTCGATTCATTGTTTTTTTGTTGGGTTACCTATAATTCATTCCAATACTTAAATTAATTTTCTACTTACTGATGTTTATTGGGCTAAAAGACTATCCACAATGGAGTGCTATTAGAGTGCAAGAATATTTCTCTTCATGTTTAACTTCTTCTGCACAGAAATGTGCATGTTAGATACTGAGTGTACCTAGACATAATGTACGTAAACATCCCTCAAGAAGACATTCATCATAACGTAATAACATCTACTGACATTTCATGTTTAAATTAGAAGAAGCTTCTGGATGTGGCACTTGTTGTTGAACTTTTCACTTCTGAGGTGCAGAAATCTAAAATAAACCTTATTTAAAGGTCTCTCTAAAGTAAATTTAAACTGCCAGCCTGACAGAAACTTCCTCTGCCTTGTGAAGGTTTCCTCGCTGTTGCCGTGGCAATACTGCGTAAATCTGTCTTTTGACCTTTGGACTGTTTGATGTGTGTTTTATTCCATTATAGAGGATGTCCCTATGAATAACTCATCAAAGTCCTCCACTGGCCTAGTGCGCCTATTACATTATCATACACACACACGCACATACTGCCATTGTCATATAAAAGCCTTTTTAATTTTTTTGCTACGTTTTTTGGGGTATACACTATATGGGAGATCTATTGTTTTGTAACGTACACAATAATATTGCCCCAATTATGGAATATCTTTACAGAAAAAAATATATAATTTTGTAATATTATTTCAGGGCTGTATAGGCCATGAGGGAACAAAAAATCACACTGTTATAATTTCCTATTAAATATGTACTATAGACAGATATATATGTTTAGTATGATTTATTTTTACTCCAATCCTGGATATATGAAGTGCATTATTAGTATCATCACATGTTGGATCATTATTGACTTTTGTTACAATCTGGTGAAAATCTTAATTAGGTATGTACCATATCAAAATATATGCAATAATATTGCCAAATAAACTTTAAAATATATATTGGTATTTATTTGTTTTTCTAATTCAATGTTTTGTCATATCGCCAAAAATATAGTTATCACAAAAATACCCTGAAATTTACAGCCATACCCCTGTGCACCATATTAACATTACAGTCAGAAATATCATTTTAGTTACTTCAAAGATAGTAAATGTGAATTTTCAGTAAACAATCATTTAAGGAACAGTAGAATAATTCTAGCATGTTTGTTATATTTGTAGGAATTATATAACTATACTGTTTTCTGATTGGCTGCATGCAGTGTGCTGTAGATCACATCAGCAGTCATACTGGATTTAGTTTCACTGTATGCTGATTGGCTGTCATCTGTGGACGGTTATACTTTCTAAATGGCTGGTTTCTGTTGGGTTGTAGCTCATTCTGCATTCTGATTGGCTTTTTTTGGACTACAGTCCAAGTCATACCTCTGGTTTTATTGGGTTGTATGTTATGATAATGGACTGTAGGTCATAATTCATTTCGGTTTATTGCTTTGTAGGTCATACTGTATACTGATTGGCTGGCTGCAGTGGCCTGTAGATCTTAGTGTACAATGACTGGCTGGATGGATTAAGCATCACTCGTGATAGCTGGGTCCATTTGGCTGGCTCTGGTGGGTTACATTTTCATGTGAAATCTGATTGGCTGATTTTAGTGAGCCTCTGATTGGCTGTGGGCCATACTGTGTTCTGCTATGGCTAGCTTCAGGGCTAATTATATGGCACTACATGTCCGGCACAGTAATGCTGCTAATCTGAGTTACGCTTCTGTGGTAATCCCTCACCCTCTGACCCTAATCCGCAAGAGAGAGAAGAGAAAGGGAGCGAGAAAAAAGGAGAGAGAGAGAGAGAGAGTGCACAGAGAAAGCATCAGAACCGTATACACAGAATTTAGCATTTTACCTAAGAAGAGGGTGATATTGCCCTAAAATAATATTACAATATTTCAGGGTATTTTTGTGATAACAGTATTATTTGCAGTATAAAAAACAATGAAAAATAAGAATACAATAGTGAAATAAATGTTAAAGTACTATTTGGAATAACAGTTTCAAACATTTAGTAAATCTGTAAATATTTGTCTGTTTTGTAAACAGTAACCTATCAGGAATCTGTATATAATTTTGTATTAAGTAATAATAATGAACTAATAAAATAATGTAATATACAAATATTGCAATGTAACAAAAAAAGCATCCACAGTACTAAATAGCTAAATACTTAGAGCATGCATATAAACTGCAATTATACAAAAATAGCTAGAAAGCCTCACAGTAAAAATAAAAACAAATGCAAAAAAGACTGCTTTCAATCAGAATACCCCTAATTTTTGTAGTTTAAAAAACTTATAACAGTATAATCATGTACAATATAATATAATAAGTCTTTATATTTCTAGATATGTCTAGAAGAGTTTATAAATATCTGTAATCTGGAGTAAGGGTTAGTGTAGTGTTGTTTTATTACAATTTGATTTACATCAACTTAAGTTCTATTCAGATTTATTTTTATAGCACTTTTCACAACTCTCTCTGTCTGTTTCTCAGATGAGACTCATGTGGAGTTCTGCTGTCATTTGATGAGGGGAAACATTGATCCGAAGGAGCCGCCCACTTATGAGTATGTCAAATTCGTTGGAGATTTCAAGTTTCACAACAGTGGTATGTATTAATCTCTTTTACTACAGTTTTGTCTTAGAGAGAGAGAGAGATGATACAATCATTTAGAACTATGAATAAGTTAACATTTTCAGATTTCTTCACAAATCAGTTCAGTTCATTTAGTGATTTTGTTTTTTTAGGGTCAGAATAAGAATTGGGGGCTTTCTGAAATCAGCTCAAAAGTATTCACAAAGCACAAATAACACATGTTTAAATGATTCTTAGCGAGTCACGCCATTCCCATATTTTTTTTCACAGCCATCCACAAACTTCTGATAAATGTTCAGTATTTCAATATTCAATCTCTCTTCTGGTCAGAATTGGTAGATTTTAATATAATATGTTGGTTTTCCGGGTGCTTAACATTAGCCAGTTTTATCCATTTCACAACCAAATTTGAAGTGAATTTGATTTCATTCCCCTTTATCTAACAATGATAATTTAACTCTCTAAATCTAATAATAAAACATATAACATTGTGTGTGTATATGTGTGTGAGCTTGAGCATTGGTAAAAGATGAAGGCTCTATAAGTGTGTGTGTGTTGTGCAACTGTCACAGATATTTTTGAGTGGTATAAGAAACATAACAATACACTGTCATTCACATACTTTAGTGTCAGTTTGGATGAGTCAAGGTAATAATTATTTTCAAAGCTGCATAGCTGAGGTGTGTTTATGTGTGTGAGTATGAGTGTCGGAGCTGTAAAAAGTGAACAAAGTTGTTACACAGTGTTACACAGACTGTTATTACCGTACAATTTATTTATTTTTTGCTACGACCTGATCAGCAGATTCTACACCAAAACCAAAGCAGATTCTACACCATATATGCACCGTGTCTAGCAGCATTAACATTGTTATAAATTGTAACTTGGTGACTGTGGTTTAATATAATAAAACGTTTGATGTGTGTATTTCAGTGCCTACGTCGTCTTGTAACGGGTATGAGCTGGTCTTTCCGCGTACGCTTCAGGCCTCTCTGGAGGAGCAGGTGTGTTTGGTGGCAACGGTCAGGCTGGTCACTCCACAGTTCCTCAAGGTGAGACATAACATACACACACACACAAATAAACACACACACAAACTAGTTTTTATGTCAAAATATTTGTATTTTTATTCCTTCACGTATATATGTATGTATGCATGTAATAATATGCAGTTGGCTCAAATTAATTAATGTTCTTTTTTAAAATTGAGAAATAAAATGAGAGCTAATAAAATATAAAACTGTATAAAATTAAGATACATTTTCTTTCATTATATAAAATAATTGGATTCTGAATGTCAGTAACCTCTTCTCAAGCCTTTTTCTGCTTTACACACATTTTACATTTTAAAACGGCACTTTTTAAATACGCTAAACAAGGTTCCTGCATAACACAACAATCTGACATAAAGTCACATGTTTATCTAAACACTGCCATTTGCATTAACACAACTTGAGCTGACTGGACAGTATATGAGACATCTGACCAAACATCTCAACGGCTAATTGTTACCGGTTCAGAGTGAGAAGAGTGAGAAGGAGGAAGAGTAGGAGGGGAGTAAAAGTAAGGGAGGAGGAAGGGTAAGAGAGAGGGAGAAGAAGAGGGTAGAGCTCGTAGAGGAAGAGTGAAGGGGGAGGAAGAGTAAGAGAGAGAGGGAGAAGAAGAGTGAGTAGAGCTGGTAGAGAAGTTTATGCCAAAGAAGAAACAACTTTCAGATAAAATCTGAGTAAATTTAGCTGATCCTGTCATCAACCATGAACTGTAAGAAGCTGTGCAAAAAGTGCAGCTCAACTTCCGTCATTTACTGTCACCTCTGTCATCCAGACATGTAGACTGTAAATATATCTGTTGTAAATATGTTGCCCTGTCTTGTTTGGTGAAAGTATTTTTTTCTACAATTTGAACTCTTTTAATTTTATGGTAAAGCTCACTGAAAATTAGAGAACTTTTCATTATGCACAACAGTATGTATTTGGTTCGGCAGAAATCTGGTAATATGAATAAGTATAAATAGTATAAATTAATCTATTTTTGCTGCAAAAGTTAGTTTTTTTATAATGCTGTATGTAATTCTGGTTGCAGTGCTTCATTTTGCAGTATGCAGTTTGTGGTTTTGTGAATTGTTTTTTTTTTTTTTTTTTTTTTTTTTCATAAAACCAGCCTAGTTTACAAAATTGCATTTTAGCAATGGGACAAAAAATGTAAGTGTGTATTATTCCTGTGTGTGAGTGTGTGCCTCTGTGTTTTAAAATAGGACTTGTGTAATGTGGAAGATCCATGTGATGAATTTACATCAAGACACAGTCTGGAGTGGAAATTCCTCTTCTTAGACCACAGGTGAGTTGACTGATTCACTGTTTATTTAATTGACTCGTCACTTCTGTAAAAATATACATACAGAACTACAAACAGGTGTAGTGTGTCTGTGTGTGTGTCTGTGTGTGTGTTACCTACTCTAAACTGCTAATTTTATCATTTGTACATAGTTTCTAATATAATATATGCATACTTTTATTTTTACTATATGAATCGTATAATAAAAACTTGGCAGGATTAATAATAAATGAATCAGTAGATTGCTCAAATGTAATTGCTAGTGACAGCCCTACTTTTAACGCATTCTAGCACTGGGAGTGGGTTACATAACAGTGTGTGTGTTGCTTGTGTATGTATGTGTGTGTGTGTTAGGGTCTAATTCTCTCAGTAGAGACTGGATGTCCTGTCCTCTAGAGTGCTATTATTGGACATTCACACACGCCTGCCAAACTCTCTCTAGGTTGACATGCCTCTATCAACTCCCCTTACACACACACAGACAAATACACACATGTATACACACTCACACATACACACTCAACACAGACTTTTACATCAGAATGGCATGAATGAAAGTTCACACAAGCTTAAATCATCATCATAATCTTGATTATTGTAATCCCTCCCTAATACACATTCATGTACACACATATATGTCCATATGGTTAAAAGGTGGTGTGTGTGTGTGGCTGCGTGTGTTTGTGTGTATTAATAGTCTTGGACTAATGAATATAACTTGTTACTCAATTTGAACACATGACTGTCAGGCTTTAACACTGTTAAAATTTCACTGCCTGTAGCAAATGCCAAAAGATCACAGGCTAATTAATAATACAAATTAGTAATAAATCTAATATATAATAAAGTATGATACATGTTTTAGGAAGTCACGGGAAAAAATGCATTTAATGAATGCTGACCAATTGAAAAGGAAGTTGTGTGGCATTTTTAAAGTAATCTTATATATAGATATATAAATATATACAGGAATTCACAAGTAATAAATGTGATACAGACTGGGTCAAACAATATATGGTCATGCACACACACACACACACACACACACACACATACACACAGCAGTTGGCACGTTTTCTCTTCTCAAGCTGTTGGGTGTGGAATATGGAGCTACACTAGCATTTATTGTCTCCATTGTGTGTATTTGTTTGTTGTTGTAGAGCCTCTCCAATCATCGGGTACCTGCCGTTTGAGGTTTTAGGGACGTCTGGATATGATTATTATCACGTGGATGATCTGGAGCTGATCGCTCAGTGCCACAAACAGCGTGAGTATCACTGACTGATGTGAGGTTGGATGATATCATCATAATTAATAACAGCACAGTATAATGTCACAGTTATTTCAGTTACACTTTACGTTTTATTTACACAACTCCGAACTGTATGTACAGCTCTCATATGTGCTGTAAAATGCCTCCACAGCTGTATGAGGTGTATTTTACTTACAGTAACATGCGTTTGTACATAAATCACAACTTTAGAGTAACTTCTGTCATTCCTTCTGTAACTCTCTGTCTCTTGTTCTGTTTCTGTATAACTCTTTCCCTCTCCTTAACACACTCTCTCTGTCTCTCTCTCCCTTTCTTTCCTTTCTCTCTGCCTCTATCTATCTGTCTGTCTTTCTCTCTCTCCTTCTTGTTCGATCTTTTCTCTGGGGCAGCCATTTCAGGCAAAAATAGGTCACTCTCTGTGTGTGTGTGTGTGTGTGTGTGTGTGTGCGTGTGTTCATTCCACAGTGATGCAGTGTGGGAAGGGGAAGTCGTGTTATTATCGTTTCCTAACTAAAGGCCAGCAGTGGATTTGGCTGCAGACACACTACTACATCACCTACCACCAGTGGAACTCCAAACCAGAGTTCATCGTCTGCACACACACTGTGGTCAGGTAAACTCACACACATACACTCACACATACATACACATACAAACAAGACTTATAATATATTTTTCCTTGACCTAATAATAATAATAATAATAATAATAATAATAATAATAATAATTTCGTTTAGATAGACATACTAGATACGGTTTGTTATGCTAACTCCCTCGCTCATTTAACACATAAATGTCTTTCGTTAACAAATAATCCTCTTATTGCACTGATTATTTTTTGTGACACTGACTCCCAACAACTTACTAAACTGGAATCATTGATGAAAATGACTTTTTAATGCATTTTGTGATTTTAAATGACAAAGATATGCACATGTATAGATCGATATACACACATATATTATGAAGTAATGATAAAACTTCCATTTTTACAACTCTGAGAGCCTCTAGTGGCCACTCTGTGTCATTGCAATGATGCATCCATATCACTGTTTCTCTCTTATCTAGTTATGCTGAGGTCAGGGCAGAGAGAAGGAGAGAGTATGGACTGGAGGAAACCTCTGCTGAAATAGCCACCACTTCAGTAAAGGTACTCTGCACACACACACACACATACACAATCACACACACGAATCAGTCTTGCTGTCAGTCAGTCTTTCTATGGCAGGTTATTAAATCTGATTTGTGTAGGCCAATATATGTGTGTGTATTAGGGGTGTAACTGTACGTGTGTTCTTTACGAACTGTCCCGTTATGGGAAAGTGTAGCTGTAGCACTGTTGCTACTGACCTAGCCTGCTCTGAAATTTAGCTCTGAGCACAGTGCACCAATGAGAGTGCACTCAGGGTCCGGTGCTCGTACTGTCTCTCTCACGCTCGCTCTCTCTCATTTGACCTGTCTCTCGTTCTCTGTCGCTTGCGTGCGTGCTCTCTCTCTGTCTGTCTCTCTCTCTGTCTTTCTCTTTCTCTCTCTCGCTCTCTTAACACAATCAAACTCATTTTTTTTTTGTTCCAACAAATTCTAAAAGATGGAGCCTCTCATGACGACAGTAGGGGAGAATCTTGGTTTCAAACATTTAATAAAAGAGCTTGAGCGCCGTTCCAAAATTCCATCCCTAAAAACAAAACATGGTTATAATGATTCATTATTATTATGATGTTTATAAAGGCGAGGCATGTACAGAATGCCAAACCTCTTTATTTTTTTTTTCACAAATCGTACCGAAAAGGTACCGAAAATGTTTTGAACTGTTGGTTTATTCCGAGGTGAGAACTGAACTGTTACTGTTACACCCCTAGTGTGTATGTATATATTTTACATTTTCTTGTGTGTGTGTGTGTTTAGGGTCAGGAGGTCTATCTGGACATGTGTGCTCCTATGGACGCGTCACGGGACAGAATCAGTGGAGCACGCTCAGCCTCTTCACACAGCTCACGCAAATCGTCTCACACCGCACTGTCTGATTCAGCATGTGAGTAAAATACACACACACACATACACACACACACACACACACACACACACACACACCAGTCAGCTAGCTAAAGAGGTTTATTCTATAAGGTCTAAACATTTCTGTTTTATAACTTTTTATTGCAGCCAGAAAAAAATAATTTATTAATTTAGTCTAGTATGGTACCTGATCCACACAGTCTACACATGGGATTTAAGAAAATCCTCACAAATGGTCAAGTAGAAAATCATTATGGCAGTGTTAATTATACATTAATGTTACACCAAAAATATTTAGTTTTTAATTCATGTTTAGCATCTGTTGATGAGTTCTTGCTGATTTGTGTGTCTGTTCTGCAGCAAACTCTTCTGTCCGCTATAAAGAAACCTGCACATCGTCACGACAGTCTGCATCTATAGGACCCGAGAGTTCCAGCAGGTTATCACACAGCGGTTCAAAGGTACTGTACACACATACACAGTTGTGTATGTTTTAGTATTGTAAATAATGCTAACATCACACTCTAAGAAAAATGGTTCTTTAAATAGCTATGTGGTATTAAAATCTGATACATATGCATTTCGCTGCGGTATGGTTCTGTTTGAAGGCCAGGTCAGAATTAATGCAACTTTTATGTTAAACAGACCAGAGAAGGAAAGAGACGGGAAAAAGAATAGCAGCAGTGATTTGAGGATCTGAGGAAAAATAAGATAACAGACCAGTCAAGCCATTGGGACTGATTGTAACTGTGTTTCTTTCAATAATATTAGAAGACTTGTGTCACATCCATGCAGTGTTTCTAATGAATTGGCCAAATGCAGCTACAGATCCGGGGTGCAGCATCAAGGGAAAACCTGACTGTGGCCGAATAATGCATCTTTTTCAGTGAGCTGGAGTGAATTCTTTATGATAAGCTCAACTACAGTCCCAACTCATTCATAGCTCTTAAGATTCTGACAAGGATTAAAGTGAAACTTAACATGAAGCATTGCTCTGCTCTGTCGTGCATGAGTGCCACTTACAAAGCGTGAATCGTTTTATATCTGTCAGATATAGGTTACATTAAAAAGATTGTGTGTAGCCTAAACTGAATTTCAGATTTGGTCAGAAAATCAGATTTGGAAAAATAGGGTTCTAATGTTATATAGAGTTTTATGGTAGACACACTCACTGTCACTCTCTATAGTGCTGGCTTACACTGTTTTAAACAGATTATTCACTGTTTAAACCAAACAGATTTTCAGCTGCTGGTCAGTCAATAGTACAATAGATTGCTCTAATTTATGTAAATGACTGTATGTGTGTGTGATTAAACCCTTATCTCCCTCTCTCTGTGTGTATTTTAGAGCCTGATTCAGAGACGAGCCTCTGAGCCCCTTCCCCCTTCCCCTTCCTGTACTCAGCCCCCAGTAATGGTTAGTCCCTCTCTCTCTATCTGTCCATCCTTTCCTCTTCGTCCCTACCTGTATGCCAGTTTATATGCAGCTCTGGAAAAAATTAAGAGACCACTCCAGTTTCTGAACCAGTTTCTCTGATTTTGCTATTTATTGGTATATGTTTGAGTAAAATGAACATCGTTGTTTTATTCTATAAACTGCAGACAACATTTCTCCCAAATTCCAAATAAAATTATTGTAATTTAGAGCATTTATTTGGAGAAAATGAGAAATGGCTGAAATAACAAGAAAATTCAGAGCTTTCAGACCTCAAATAATGCAAAGATAACAAATTCATATTTATAAAGCTTTAAGAGTTCAGAAATCAATATTTGGTGGAATAACCCTGGTTTTTAATCACAGATTTCATGCTTCTTGGCATGTTCTCCTCCACCAGTCTTACACACTTACACACATATTTTTATGCCACTCCTGGAGCAAAGATTCAAGCAGTTCAGCTTGGTTTGATGGCTTGTGATCATCCATCTTCACAAAATATAAGAGTGAATTGCTCACACTTGTGTTGTGCACACACATTTGTGTAATCTCCATAGAAAGACATTGTCCAAAGAACAGGGTGTTCTGTAGCTTCTACACATGAAGCTAAGGGCACTGTGCCCAGTGTTGAGTGTTCACGAGTAGGGTATAAGCCAGTGACAGTGCTTATGGGTACGTGTGTGTGTGTAGGCTTCTGCGCAGCACCAGGCAGTGTGTGGAGGTTTCCAGCAGCCTCAGCTGGGAGTGATGCACCAGCTGAAGGAGCAGCTGGAGGAGAGAACCCGAATACTGCAGGCTGACATCAAAACACAGCAGCAGGAGCTGCATGACATTAAAGAGAAACTACAGCTTGCCAACCTGCAGGTACACACAAATACTGCTGTATATTAATAACACAGTTAAACACAGTTTAGTTTATAATGATGTAAACTGAGGTGTGTGTTACAGTTTCTCATTATGATGAACATTAATAGCACACTTTAAAGTTTGTAGATATTGTGATATGAACTGATCAGTGTGTCACAGTCTCTCATTAGGACTGGTTTGAATTGGTTATAACATGTTATGTAAAGCTTTTCCAACCTAACCAACAGTTGCTATAACAACAAATTTGTGTACAGGGCAATATGAAAAGGCAAAAGTGACTTAAGTTTAAATGTTCTCGTGTGTGTTTGTAGATGTTGCTGCAGCAGCCGATCCACAGTGACTTCCCATCCCCGTCTCAACAGCAGCAGCAGCAGCAGCAACAGCAGCAGCAGCAGTCTTCAGGCCAGTCAGCTCAAAACAGCCAATCAGGAGTCATCCGCCACAACAGCAGCAGTCACACACACTCTCACACACACCCCAAACCCCAGCACTGCGCTCCACATGCAGCCTCATCACACACACTGCTCCGAGAGCAGCCCAGCAGCTCCACCACACAGGTAAACACACACACACTCACACACACACACACAGTTCATATGAACTATCAGATATAATGTAAAGCTTCACAGCTTTCAGATCATCAGCAAGAAGCTATATAACATATTAGATAACCAGATTTAAGAACTGAATTACAGGTACAATTTTAAAAAGTAAATTCTACCAGGAAATGCTGAGCTTTATGGAGGTACATATTTAATTTTCCAGCAGGACTTGGGCACCTGCTCATACTGCAAAAAGTACCAGTTGTCAATAATTACAGCTTACAGCTAATGAAAACCCAAAAGTGAGTATCCCAAAAAATCTGAATATAAAATAAGACCATTTTTGGGATACTTACATTTGGGTTTTCATTAGCTGTAAGCTGTAATTATTGACAATAAACGAGACTAGAAAATGAAAGCTTGATAATTAACTCTAAGTTGTGCTTATACCAAATTGGATTAAAAGCTATAAAGTTTTAGGGTAAATTTAAAAAAAGTAATTGCTACGCTAAATCACATTAATAGTAATAGTTCTGTTGAAGTTTGACTAAACAGTAGAATGTAAATACGTTTGGATAATAAAGCTGCCTGTAGAGAAAGAGAGAGAGAGAGAGAGAGAGAGAGATAACATTAGGCCAAATAGTATAACATAATCTGGTTAGTCTATAAACTCCTCCATACACAGACAGTACTGAGAAGTACGGTACTGGCTTTTCCATGCCAACTTAGTAAACGCTTGAAATCGATCACTTTATGTAGTTCATTTAATATATGAGTTACATTTTTGAATTGAATTAAAGTTTCTAATTATATATATATATTTTTATGATGCACATATATGTTCTCTGGAATGGTTGTGCTCCAACTAGAGCTTTTGGGAATAGTACGGGGTGTTTGGGTGAGTTGGTAAACATCCAACATCCTGACCTCCCTAGCTCTATTGTCACTAAATACAACAAAAAGTTCCAAAATCTAGTGGAAAGCCTTCCCTGAAATAGTACATGTATAGTTATTTAACAGCAGGATAAACTCTTTTTTTTAATATCCTTGATTTTAGATGAAACCGTGAATGACCTATTGTCCCAGTACTTTGGTCCATATAGCTTGTACATACAAAAAAAACATTCTTACATATTTTAAGTGTGTGTTTACATCTGCGTGTGTGTGTGTTTAGCAGAGGCTGGTTCGGAGCACTCCGATGCAGACGGTCAGTGTTCCGGTGCAGACACACACCAGTCTGACCATGCCTCTCTACAGCAACCCTATGATGTTCTCCCCAAACCATGGATACCGCACCGTCCCAGACACACACGCTCACACACATCGGCACACTGAAGCAGACAACAACCCTGAAGGACAGCTACGGTATACACACACTCCACCATTACTGCCATTAATGCACCACCAACAGCAGCTCATTCATCAGTAGTTTGTGGTTTTGGGTGTAGCGGCTTAACTGTGAAAGTGCTTCATAGAATGAAATGTATAGAAATAAGGCAATGATTGGATAATATCCTTCCAAATACTGCAAGGATGGTCGGTGGTTATGGTCAAGTTGTATTAAATGGATTCACATACAAACCCACACTGTACTGTAATAAATAACTGGTGTGTTGCGTGTGTGTGTTTTGTTGTGCAGGATGCTGTTAAATCAGCCAGTGCAGACTCTGGTCCCGGACAGCAGTGGAGCTCAGGTGTCTCAGTGTAGCTCCACCATTCAACAAACCAAGTGAGTGAGAGTGTGGTGGTCAGAGGGTGTCTTGCTCTATTCATGAAGGCTAAATAAAGGCCAGAGTAGGAGTGTGTGATATATATGGTGATCTTAAATGCTGTGTTAACGATGAACAAGCTAACGTTATTGACTATGCTAATCACTGGGGAACAACAACAATTAAATTCATTGGTCATGCTAGATAAACTGCTGCATGTGCGCATTAACAATGCGCATGCAGTGTGCTACCCTTGTGCTCACACTGGCAGGCAACAAGTCCCTCATGTCGCTCCATGTTTGTATGTTTTGAGTATCTTTGTGTCTGCTCACGGTGTTGCTGTGGCCATTTATTTTCATGGCTGGTTAGCACAGACACCTATTCTGCAAACTACCTATCAAGTCATCCACTACATCCACACTCCAGGCTTCAGTTTTTCTTCATATAGTCAACACAGTGTAGTTCCTTTTTTTTCTCTGTCTCTTTCTCTCATATACACACACAGCTGATAGCACATTTCCCCTCTTTTCAGGATGTTGAGGGTGGAATATGGAGCTACATCAGAGTTTTTTTCCTCCATTAAAACTCTTTGTTAAACTCAATAACTCAGAATATTAAAATATTTCAATTTAAATTTTTTTTAAAGGCATTAAAACTACCCTTAGATTACCAGGCTAGTACAACCCACAAGACTTCTCCAAACGCATTTTTGAATAATGCATAATATTGTTCATCATCCCTATTGTGCAAATAAAATAATGAAAAAAAAATATGTAATGTAAAATTGTGACTCTGGCAAAAATGGCACAATTCAGGTGGCCCCGCACATATTTCCCACAAGTTAGTGCAACATTCTTTAGATTCCATGGGACATAATGTGAGAACAAGATACTCGTCGATGTGGCGTGTTAGTGAATAGCGTATTGTTTGGCAATTTTTATATAAATGTAATGTGTACAGAAACAAACCATTTAAACAGAAACAACAGAAAAAATAAATAAATTAGAATATGAATAAAAAATTATGTCACAATAAAATGACATCCAATCAGCTACTTGCTGTTCAGTTTATATAATCATTTTGTAAACACCTTTATCCACAGTGGGAACAATTTTAAAAAGTCTCACGTGATCTGTAACATAAATTCAGATCTGCTTCTGTGTTTTTAATGTGAATGTGAATTTTAATGTGTGTTTGTTTGTGTTGTGCAGATATCTGGACCAGCAGATGATGACCCCTTCCTTTCCAGTTCAGCAGGTCAACTGCAACGCTGTGCTAGTCCCCTCTCCTGTTTTTACTTCACCAATTATGATCCCTCATAACAGCTTCATAACTCCTAGGGCTCCACCCGCCTACACACCCCACCCTCAGAGTACACAGCACGGCCTCCAGATCCAGCAGCCTCAGCAGTTCTTTCAGGTACATGAATTTCCTTGCACCTCAACACACAATTCATCTGAGAATGAGTGACTGTTTTTCTGTTTTTGCATTCTGAAGCATCAGCAAAATACTTCCAAAGATCAAAAGTCTGAGCAGGTTGAATTTCTTCAGCTGTCTCAGAATGAGCATCATCTGCTGTGCTCTCTTTGTTGTTTAGGCCATGCTCCCCTCCCACTTCAGATCACTGTGTATGGTGGTTTTCAGCAACGTGAGGGACTCCTCTGTGTTAGCCAAAGAGGCTTGGATGTTAAGAGGGTTGTCTTCTCCCTGGACTGTCAGAGTGCTCTAGCATGGGCCCGTACAGGGCCAGTGTCTCTGTATTGTGAATGGACTTTTTTGAACTGTATTCCAACTGCTGTGGGTCCGTATTAGCTTTTAAGTGGGCAAGACTTCAAAGGCATTCAAAGATTTTTATGACTACAGTGGTCAGGACAGCTCGTGTCTAATCATTCAGTCATGGTGATTAATGCATTTCTAATGCACTCACCTCAAAACCTGTGGAATTGATCAGTGATATTTAGATAGACTTGCTTATGTGTGGGCTCTGAATGGTTCAGTGGACTGTTCTGGCATGTCACTATGATAAGCCTGAATAGCCTGCCATCAGAACATCACTCCTAATGTGATGTTGATTTGTTAGCTGCTGTATCAGAGGAGGAATGTGCTAGTTTTCACCCCTTTAATGTTGGGGGCTTAACTAGTGATAGGGGGAGTTTATATGAACAGAGACTTGGTAAATGACAATCTAAATTGTGCAGAAAATGGCATACAATTAGAAAAATAAATGCTTTTGTTTATATAAGTTCATTATATTACATTACATTACATTACATTTAGCGGACACTTTTATCCAAATAATAAGCAAGTTAAATTGGGTTAGAAGTAGTTAGTTTGTTAGAGGTGTTAGGAGAGTAGGTGCTCTTAGAGGAGCTCAGTCTTTAGGAGTTTATTGAAGGTAGGGAGGGACACTTCTGCTCTGGTAGCGGTAGGTAGCTTGTTCCACCATTAGGGAACTACGTAGGAGTATCTAATATCTAAGTCAATATCTAATGGTGGCTTTCTCTCTCTCTCTCTCTCTCTCTCTCTCTCTCTCTCTCTCTCAGATGCAGCCACAGGGTCTTATCCACAGTGGTCCCACTCAGGCCTTCTTCCACACCACCAATGTCCCGCCACAAAGTACTGTGGGATACATACAGCAGCAACAGCCTCAGCAGCAGCAACAGCCACAGCACCTTCATTCCCAGCCTCCAGACTACAGGAACATGTTGCCACGGTAACACTGGGGCAGGAGCAGAGAGGCTGCTGGGATAGCGTTGTGGAGCACCAGGGCTCCACAGCAAGAGAGAAAGGGATGATGGGAAGGCTCTAGAGCGATGTTTCGCCACCAAGCCTAAAACACCACGTAAAAGCCAAAGTCCCTCTGTTCCCATGGCTCGGCACGTCAGCTGCTGCACGTTCTGCACGAGTTGAGAGGCTCCTCCTCCACCCCCTGAAACTGCAAGTGAAGAATGCAGGGTTGAGTGAGGGGAGCTAGCCTTGGGGACGGAGTTAAGAGGCCATTCGTGGAGCCCAGGTGTCACGGAGAAGCCCTGCTTCGTGTGACCATCCCCCTCCCCCCACACTGTTGTCAGAGGTCATGTGACTGGCATATTGGAGAGTAAATTCTCTAGATGATTTGGGAAGATAAAAATCTACAAATGTAAAACTAATTGAGAAATTCTACAAATAAAAAAGTATAAACACGATGCTTTTGTAAAAGCAAAACTGAAAGTTTCACTGCAGGTACATCAGAAAACATGGGTTTGTGTTGTTTTCTTGTCTTGTCATGTTTTTTTTTTGTTTTGTTTTGTTTTTTCCTTCTCTGCACTGTATTGTTACAGAAGTTTTGCATCGTCTGCTCTACGCTGACCGATATTATGCACAAAGTGACACAGAATCAAATAGTGAACTACCTAGGGTGAAGTGGGCTCTGAAGCAAAGGCAGGTAGTGCTTCTTTCTGATTCAGTATGGCATTAATTATGAAATAAATAGGACTGGCCTAGATTAACTTAATACTTAAGTATTCACTCAAGTACATACACTGAGTCTAAACATGTAATTAAACTCAAATATTTATAATGGTAGAGGTGGTTTTCAGAACGACCCTTCAGATACTCATTCTGTAATACCATGGCATATTCCAACCTTGTGAAAGTCTTGTTGGGCCAGCTCTAGAGAGCACAGTTTGTAATAAAAACCTGACAAAATATACATAGCTAGGAAAGCCACAGTTTCTCCGTATGCCCATGTTTCCTATCGCCCCTTAACAAGGCTTTTTTTGTCAGTTAGCATTTTGTAGGGAAAAAATGAATTGAATTCACTTTATGAATGATTTGTGCTCCTCTCACCCATTAGAAAGAATGCAGGGAACCTACTTTTGAAATAATGTGGGCGGTACCAGCCACTCTGACTAAACCACACTCAAATCTGACTAATCCCAAACAGACGGACCGGCCCACACAATCAGCGCCTCGTTGACCCACAGTTATTAAATACATATTCTCAATTTAATCCATCATCATCACATTGACTCCCTGTCAGAACACACATGCCTGAAAAGAAACTTGAATATTGTACTGTAGTTGTAAGAGTGTAAATTAGTCAAAAAACTAGCACAACAAATCTAGGGTATTAGGGTATTAGTGCATACTGACACATAGCTCTTTCATTTTTTATTTTAATGCTTTTTGTTTGCACCCAAAATCAACCCAGTTGTTCTTAAAGATGTGCTATTGTTTTTATCCACATAACTTTGTTAAAGTTTTGTTTCAGATCAAGCACACGTACCTTCTCATCAATAAGCTGTATGAAGGTTTACATACCGTCACTCTTGGGACAAAACCTTGTTCATTTTTGCATACTGGTAATTGCAAAACAAAGTTATCTTTTACAATGTCCAAATATTTCAGAATAATTATATAGGAAAGGTCCAGAATTATTTGGAGAACAGTCTTGTTACATTTTTTAATCTTCTAGAATGAGGTTTTTGTTCAAAAGTGATGATATCTAAGTTGTACAGCCGGAATGGCCTCAAATCTCTGAGTTAATAGGAATAATTCACCCCTACAACTCTGAAAAAAATGACTAGAATTATAGAATGGATTGGGTAACACTAGCACAGTTTTAGACAATAATAGCATTATGTTTTGCCACAATAGTGATGTTAAGTATTCACACTGGTTACTCAAGTGGTCCACTTTGTAAGTAATTCTATCTTATGAAACTTTTTAAAATGTTAATAGGAAAAGGGGATGTTTCTCAGGTTATGTATGAAAACAGTACTGTCAGTATTAGCCCGGAGCAGGATAGTGATGGTGGAAAATCACTTTGATTTGTTCCCTGATTCAGAAATTACAGTTAATATGACTTCATCTTATTTGGGTGATGCTTTTAGCCGATGGTTATCTAAATGGAAAAAGAAAGATATGAGTTGGAATTAACATGTTTGTGTGTGTGTGTGTGTGTTTATATGTGACTGTGTGTGTCTGTGATAAAAAAAAAAAATATGTAGGATTATCTAGGTGTACTGTATCAGAACAAAGCAATGAGATGGAAGCTAAATGAGGTATTTATGTAAAAATGACAATCTGACCATGTTCCAAAGGGCTTTAGAAATGGACCCAAGTTCTCTAGCGTTTTTTTGTGTTTTAGAAACACACCCACGCCTCTCCTAAAGAAGATGATGCTCTTCATCAGACTGAATCTGTTAGCATCTATGTAAGCACTTTGTTTTTTGGGAATTTATGATTAGATGTGTACAGACATTTGGAGCTCAGAAAAATGATTTGTTGCTGTCATATCAAAACCTTGTATCTTTTATTTTTTCAGTCCACCGTTTGAAAAAGCCAGCTGTCATTTTGATCTTGTAAACATTTCACAATGAACGGGCCAATTAAAATGGCCCCACATTTTTTACATTAACTTCTATTGTAAGTGTCTATCATATTTTTTGAGGTTTACAAAGTTGAAGATACAAAGTTTTCTTACAACAGAAACAACATTTTATGCTCTTTTTTAGTCACCTTCACCACTTTCTTTTCTTCCCATTCTTTTGAAAACGGTCAAAATTGTGACAGAACAAGATTGATTGTGTTCTGCATTTGTGCTCCAGAACAATAATGCAAAAAAAGAGAGACCCTCAACAGTCCAAAGTCTCAATATACCTATTTTCTTTTCTTAATATATTTTTTCTTTGTTTTCTATTCTAAAATGGCACACATACAAGAACATTTAGTGCTGCTTATTTCTATTTAAAGAGGACAGAAACGCTAAAAACACTGAGATTGAAGTTTGTTGGAAGCGTACAGGCCCTTTTTTTTGATGTGCAATGTCAGTTTTGAAAAAGAGAATGTTTAATTTATATATTTGAGATTTTTTGTGTGCATGTGTGTCTTCTCTAGTTTTTCTCTTCTTGTATGAGAGAGGGGTAAGCAGTAGTGTAAATTACAGCAGAAAGTATTTTTATATGAAAATTTCTCAGACATTCCTTTAGTCATTGGCAGCAGTGTGTAGAAAATAATGACACGCTCAGGTTTCTATGCGTTTTTTTTTTTTAATATAACTTTATTTTTCCTTTCACTGTTTTTTTTTTAAAACATTCACATTTACATTATGTTTTCATCAAGCTTATAATAACAATCTTAAGCGCAACACATACAGGCCAGAGAAATAAGCACTCCTGAGCTTTCACCCTAAACCTGTAAAATCCTAAGCCATTACACAGCATAAAACATGCTCATTTGGTCCTGTGATTTTCATCTTTCACGTCTAAGTATTTAAGTATACTAATACCTGTCTTTAGTAATCTGCTAAAGAATCTGCTGCTTTCAACTTAAATTCATATAGAGTCATATAGATTTCCTGGACATGTATTAAACCTATTTGTAGTTTACATTTTCTTTTTAATGGAAAATGCTGTGTAGTCTTTTAATCCTGGGAAACTGCCCCATATCATGATCTGGGCATTTGGAACCGAGAATCACAATCCAGAAACTCCTGAAGGAATTCACCAATTCACTTAATAATTTGTTATCTTCTAGAAACACAATTTAGAACAACTCAATACTCAAACCAATGTTCTGCCTAAAAAATAAAAAGGCTAACATTGAACAGAAGCTAGCAGGGATTAGCTTGTCTTGAGCTCTGTGCTTTGTTAGCCTCCATTCACTGTTAGCATATGTGCAGAATCAGACATGGCTCTGAATCAGATGCACAGAATCAGAAATGACTCTCAGGGCTAATTACAGACAGACGTGGAATATGTTAATGATAACTAATGTTGCTAACTAATGTTAGGTTAGATTACACTTACACATGCTGCTATATGCTCAGAAATCATGCAGATGTGCTTAGGGTTCATTATTAGCTCTCATGCTTGCTCTGAGAAATTAGTTTGGTGTAAAACTGACCACATGAATGTATGTGGTGAAGGCTATCATTAGCTCATGAGTGTAAAACTCTAATGAGTATGTGGTATTACAGCTAACTGTGCTAAAGTGGTTCTTTTCACTAAAGCAGAAAAATTAAGAAAACATGTATTCCAGCATTTTTAACCAACTGTGCAACTGCTGCTTCTTTAGCATGTAGTCAATTACCATGAAGTTGTTTCAGCACACTACCTGTTGCCAAGAAAACAGAAAGCCTATTGATTCTTACCTAAAACAAAGTATGGTAAATGAGGTCAAATTATTATTATTCCCAAATATTCTCTTCAGATTCTTCGGTTGTGTGTTTTGCTAATTGCTCTTGTGTTCAGTGGTTGGGTTTGTTGAGGTAGATAAAATGGTACTTTCTGTGATTTGCTTTTTTCAGTTTAATTTCTCTTTTCTGCTCAAGTTAATTTATTGTGATATGGCTTCTCCTGTATCTTCTTTTCTTTTTTATCGTAACTGACTTAAGTTGAGTGTCAATGTGAAGTCATCATGCCCATATTAGGAATTCCAGGTCTAAGGTATTTTTTTTTCTACTGGAAAAAATGTCATTTTTAAAAATCTCATTCTGTTTCAAGTGCAAAATGTTCGGAATGTTTCCACTGGATCCTCTGAATTACAGGGAAAATACAAGTCAAAATATGAATGTTGCTACATCCATGCTGCAAGCTTCTAACCCGCTTGTGCACTAAAATTATATCAGAGATTACAAATCTAAATGTAATAAATCAAAATATGTGAATCTACATATATTACCTTCACCACTTTTTTGTTAGTATACAAAATAATATTACATACTATGTACCCAAAACCTAGTTACTGCTACTGTTACTAGTTACTATAAGTACGCAATTTTGAGACACCCTTTGTAACAATAGTGGAATCCTTTTTGGTGCTATATTTTGGGCTTTTATGATTCTGTACTAGAGCCCTATTTTGTGAGCTTGTATAAAACAATTGGCAAAGCTTGCTGTTTTGTTTGAGATATTTTTTCTGAGGTAAGTCCTAGCAGGTCAGCTCAGTGAGCAGCAGTGTAAAGCTTGGCTTATCAAAACTAATATTGGGATGCAGGTAGAAAAAATACAATCAATATTTGTTTCCCACAGTGTGATATAGCAGACATAGATGTTTTCCAGTAATTAAACATTGCTCAGATCTGGAACTTCTTATATGAGACTTAACTACACAATGACACATAGATCTCTCTCTCTCTCCCTGTTGGTCCACTGTGGGCTTTTTTGTCTCTGTATAAGTCAGTTGTTCTGGTGGGCCTGTCAGATTTTATTATGTGTGTGTGTTCATATGTATGTGTGTTACTTGGTCATGTGTTAGCACTAAAGTGCGCAGTGGCGGGTTGATCAATGCGTTTGATGAAAAGTAACTGCTCCTGGTGCAAAAATGGCCATTTCTCCTAATATGGTGCAGAATGCACTCTGAACATGTTGTAATATAGAATGTACAAAATGTTTAGAATATATATATATATATATATACATATATATATTTATATATATTTATATATATATATAAATATATATATATATATAGTTGTTTATTTTATAAAATCTCAAATAGATTGAAATACATTTATATACGTTGTTTGATTTTAAAAAAAAAGTAAAAGAAAACAGAAGTATTTTGTAACAGAATAATTATTGAAGTGTCTTATCGGGGGGAGGTGGAAGCTTTCTATTCTTTATTTCAGCAGGGTGGTATTGCACAGTCTATTATATTGTACGGCTTGTTTTTCCCTGTATATACCATTGAAATAAGCTTTAACATATTGTTAATATTGTTTTAAAAGAAATTAATAAAAAAAAAAGTTTACATTCTGAAACAGCTTGGATATTAATTGTCATAGTGAGATTGAATTATTTTTATTCGATCTGAATAATGTGGTATAAAAATAAATATTTTTTAAAATCACATGCTTTCTGTCGTGGGTTATGTAAAACTTAAATGTGTTTAGTTGTATGTCCACACGGTGAAACTAAATGTTTGTGCATTATGTTGTATTTTTAATGTTCAAAATCCTTCTTCGTTTTCTGCTATTTTTTTTTCTTTTAAATGGGTTATTTTTACTGGAGGCCATAGCTGTATTTAAAATTGCTCCCTATTACACAAATAGTGCACTATATAGTGTTTTAGGTATTTAGAGTGCTGTTTAAAATCTCAACAGTACATTTTAATCCCTATATTGTTCATTAATATATACACCCATAATGCATTGCAAAATGTAGTGTACAGACAATGTAAACTAAAATTTCCAGTGTATAAGCAGCAGTTGTGATTGGCTGAGCAGTAATAGGGGAGCTGAAAGCGAGCATTGTGATTGGCTCAGTTCATTAGTAGTCAACATCAAGGAAATCAGCTGTCCCATTTCCCCAATTACTGCTCCTTCCATCCCTTTCTCCTCCTCTCCTCAATTACTCCACCTTCTTTCAGGGTAGGAGAGGAGAATAGGAGGAGTAGCAAAAGTTTCTGGATGCAGCCAAAGATGATTTTTGTTTGTTTGTTAGTCATTGCCTATTCAGTTTTCTATATGGTAAATTCTATACAGTGAAAAGGAGTTCCAGAAGGGTACCATTCCAGGTTCTGTTTGGGTTCTGATTTATCCAGAGTTTATACACATACAAGTTATTTGCAATATGTCTTTTTGGCAAGGTGAAAAATATATATTTTTTAAATCTGATAAAATCTGAATAAAAATACTTCTTCTTTATTTCTTTACTTTATACTCTGGTTCCTGGAATATAATTCCTGGAGATCCTACTTATTTAACCCAGCACTAAGGATCTTTTTATAATTTAAAAAGTTGATTACTAACACGTTTATGTCTATTTACTTAATTTAGTAAAGGGATATTACAGGAACTCTTGTTAGACTGTTAGTTGTATATATTAATGAATTAATGTTGATTATTTAATTACATGTCATCATTTTCAAATTATGCAGGGAATTCTACAGTGTATTTACCAAGGTAAATAAATTATTTATGTGATAAATCAGAATTTTGGAATTTGAATATCTTGAAGTAGCTGAAGAAATTACAAGCTTAGAAAATGTAAAGTTCAAGTTCAAAGTTTGAAAACATAAAAACGTAAAATAATTGGTTAAATTAGAAGTTATGTAAATAAAAAAAAAATAAAGAAGGTAGATCAATTATAAACAGCAAATTTCCCAGACAGCATTTAAGCCTACCACCACAAACTGTCTTTACAAAAACTCTGTGTATTCGTTAAACTCCAACTTTAAGAATTGGGGGTGTGATTCTATTTGTAGTGGTTTACTCCTATTCACACTCACAATAATTAGATTAGTACATGCTATTGATATTTCTACTCGATAACAGTGTCGCTCATACTTTGCTCTTCGTCGGTTTGTTTTGCTGGCAGTAACTGTAAATATAAATTGACCTTTGTTAACAGACAGACAACAAAAAAGCATTTTAGACCTACTTGTAAAGTATATTTTCCTTTCAGTGGAAAATCTCCATTTGTAATGCTGTGTAATCCAAGACTAGGGTTAATTTCTGACTCTATAGTTAGCGATTTAAGAGGTAAATTGAGTTACAGCAGGAGTGTTATTATCTCACTCACCACTGTATGTTATTAAAGCCCTCTTGTGGCCGCTGCTCAGTACTGCAGGCTGCTCTCACTCACCACTGTATGTTATTAAAGCCCTCCAGTGGCCAATGCTCAGTACTGCAGGCCGCTCTCACTCACCACTGTGTGTTATTAAAGACCTCTAGTGGCCAATGCTCAGTACTGCAGGCCACTCTCACCATGGCGGTCTCATTGGCGGCGGCGTCATTTTAAGTTTTTAAATGCAAGAGCCTGGTACATGCAGCGCTCACGGATTTTATTTGCTCACGTGTAAAATACAGGTGTGCTCTCACGAATTTTATTTGCTCACGTGTAAAATATAGGTGTGCTGAAATAGACCTGAAATATTTCAGTTAGTGTGCAATGAATCTAAAATATATGAAAGTTTAATTTTTATCATTTCATTGTGGAAAAGAATGAACTTTATCACAATATGCTCATTTTTTTTAGAAGGACCTGTATATATATATATATATATATATATATATACTGCGCAGCCTGCAGTACCGAGCAGCGGCCACTAGAGTTCATCACACACAGCGGTGAGTGAGCGCAGTCTGTAGTACTCAGCTCGTTACACATACTACACGGACGGTCTCTGAATCCAGTGTGACACCGGGCCTGTGGGAGGCGGTATGGTTCAGTTCAGGCGCTTCAGACGAGAAGAAGAGACGAATCTTCCCCGCCATAAACACTTTGGTTAGAAGAGCCAGTTTGTTTATGTTTTGTTTAATGTAATTATCTAACTCTGAGAGTTACAGGGAGCGTGGCGCTCTTCTCGGATTTATATATATATATGTGATGTGTGAACAGTGCGGTGTAATGCGGTTACAGGGCTCGGTAACGGTCAGTGAGAGGAGATAATCAGTGTGTAGGGTTTTACCGGGCTCTGCTGCTGTCAGGGATGGTCTGAATGGCAGCTGCGGGCAACGGATCAGCAGGAGCCGGACTGAGGACTGCTTTAGAGCAGCTCTGCTCCTCCAGGACCCTCCGCCTCAAACCCGAGAGACCCGTCTGTGCGGCCGTTATCGGACTGGACAGGTTTAGTATTCCCATGTTTTATACATATGTAGCTATAGGTTAACTAACTGAGATAGCCTAGTCTAATTCTCGAATTAGGGATGGGTGATATTTAAAAAATATAACGTTATATCTCAATATTTTTAAGATGTATGAGCGATTCTCAATTACAGTTTAGATTTTTAGTTTGTAAGTTATAACTAACTATAAGTCATAACTAAGCTAACAACTTTTTTCTTTGTAAACAGAAAGCAACATTTAAAGTTGTGTATTCTTACGAATAGTAAACAGCCCCCTTTAGACTTACAAGCAGCTTTTAAATTATTAAACACACTGCAAACATAGTTATCTTCCTTGTGTTTCAGTTTATGGAAACCTCACATTGTCTTTGATGGTCATTAAATGGATTTATATTAAAAAAAAAAAAACATACTTTCTGCTGTTCAACATCCTTGACTATCGCTACTAACGTTACCTAACTAGGTAAAGTAAAGTAATGGAACTTAACTAACTGGTTTCAGATAGTCTACACTTTTTTGATGGTCAAAGTGGTTTAAAAGCTGGTTGTCCCAGTGAACACATCCCACACCTCTTCTCATTCAACGTGTTTTCTTTCATTTTATGATTTTTTACTTTGTAAATGTAATATTTAAATGATTAAATCTATACATGAACACTTGCTTAATTATTTTGTAAAGGATTAAACAAATCAGAATATGTTTTATACTTTAGATTCTTCTAGTACCACATTTATCTTTGAGGACAGATCTGCACACTCTTGGTATTTTAATCTCAGTGTCTTCGTAAGGGAGAGTCACCTGGAATAGTTTTCTTAGCAACTTGAAGGAGTTACTGGAGGTGCTGATCAATAGTTCCTGCTTTTCCTTTATGCTGTGAAGTTCCATCTTATCCCAAATCACCCTAAATCTCAGATGGGTTTAGGTCAGGGGATTGTGGAGGACTGTTTTGTTATTGTAATTTCATATGTGTCCCTTAACTGTTTTTTACGTCTTTACAATCTACAATGTAGAAAAGAAATTGAATAATTAAATAAATAAAAATAAAACGTAAATGAGATGTGTTCAAACATTTGACTGGTGCTATATATTGTAAAATCAAAAGTAAAGCTTCCAGAAGGCAGTGGTACAGCATGACACGATATTAATAATGCACTCTTTTTAACCAATGTTGGTGTAAAATAAATAAAAATGGGCCGATAAAATCTGCTTCTAAGTTGAAAAAGGTTTATTTTTCCTTTAATATTAAAAGTCATTCTGGGCAACTAGCTTGATCATGATGGTCAGTAAGCTTGGACAGACTCATCATGCTCATAGACCAGCTAGCCTAAACCGTCAAAGAAAAAAAATAACATACCTTGTGCTGGTCAAGAGCTAAGCTGCTTAACCAGGGAGGCTGTTTTTTCAACAGGGATCACAGCTTATTTATGACATGTTTATAATGTTTGGATAATAAATGCTGTTTTCTCAAAATAATGTTTTTTCCTTCATCATGTTAAGAAAAGTTGTTTTGTCACAATCACAACTTAAATCAGCTACTGGTACTAGTACTAGTAGTTATGAATAAAATACAGAAATAATTAAATTGCCCATTTAATTAAATAATATACCTTAATTATAAATATATATATATATATATATATATATATATATATATATATATATATATATATATATATATATATATATATATTATAATATTATAATAAACTTTCGAAAAGTCTTTAGGTATTTGTTTCCGGACAGTGTCAGTACATTTTTTACATTCTATATATTGAT
Organism: Astyanax mexicanus; assembly: GCF_023375975.1. Classification (NCBI taxonomy): domain Eukaryota; kingdom Metazoa; phylum Chordata; class Actinopteri; order Characiformes; family Acestrorhamphidae; genus Astyanax; species Astyanax mexicanus. Next base: position 34,395,865 of record NC_064408.1, read on the forward strand.
ACTAAGTCTTATTTATTTATTTATTTTTTTACATTGAATAGAAATTTAATTAATGACAATTAATTATTAATTATTTATTAATTATTAACATTATAAAATTATCAGTAATAGAATTTCTATATAGGTCATGCTTTGTAACATTGTCTGTTCTCTTTTGAAGGTACTTGGCTGATGAGAGAAGTTCAGACAGCTACAGCTATGATGTTACGTTAACGGACGGCACGTGGCGGGTGAAGTGTCTCCTCAGCTCAGAACTGCATCACCTGGTCCAGAAGAACACACTGCGCTGCGGCTGCCGTGTTTCCGTTACACACCTTTCATTTGTGTATGATGAGAGGAGGCTGGGCCAAAGCTATGTGTGTTTAGAGGAGCTTGAATGTGAAGATGAGGATGCTGGGATTTTGTCCTCTGTGAAAGACTTGCGTGCTCTTCAGTGGTGGATGCGGGATGGTATCGGAAGCTCAGTTATTTGGCATGTTGATGCACCTCTGCAGAGTGGTAGGAAACATTATTTATCATTATGGAACAATGAAGATCCTCATGGCGGAGTGTGGATTCCCAATTCTCCTCCAGCAGATGTAGTGATTGATGGTAAGGGAAAGATTGTTTAGTCAAGTTGTAAAGTAAAATAATATATGCAACCTTTGTATATATTTAGTAAGCTTATTAAACAATAATGGTACAGGTTTATTTGTTGCTGCATTGTACCTTATATCAAACATATCTAAATTGTGCATTGATTCACAAATGAAAATACACCAATAATAAGTTTAAGCATCTAAAACTTATTGAGTTTTGGTTAAATTATTGTTGTTGTAGATGCTTAAAAATCAGACAATTTACATTAGATACTGAATGAGCTGGCTCCATGCTCTGTGTTTTTATATTTTCCAAATTTGTGCATATGAAAATCTACAAATTTAAATGGAACAGAGATATACCATTAGAATTGTGGTTGCAGTATAGCCAACTACAACTGCAATATGGATACAACGAAGTAGAAACACTGACAGTGCCATATTGGTTAGTGTGATACGCTTTTGACTTTGAACTACCTTAAAGCAGTTGTATGACATAACACTCATGCTGCTGGTGTTGAAGGGGACAAGTTATACCTCTGTTTAAAAAAGTTAAAATAGGCCTCTGGTCTGCACTCTCACATAAGGAGATCTCACCAGCTCTATTCTTTTCAGTTTCAGCCCCTTCCAGAATGAGCCGTTTATGGGCACTGACACTTTTATGCAACCGGTTGCCAGTCACACTGTTATCCCATGTTATTGCCACGCATTTACCACGCATTAGTGTTAGCTTGTGCTAAATGGCAAAAGCTAGTTCATGCTTAAGAAGCACAAAAGAAGCACAAAACTCATTATTTTAAAAAAGTACATACAGCTCCCTCATCTGCTGACTTGCCATGGGTCCACCTTGACTTGACACAGATCCCACCTTCAGACATAGCATTGTGCTCATAAAAACAGTAGACTGAAATGGCATGTCTTCAAATTATCTGGTGGGGGGTTGAAAGATGAGGGTGGTGCCACAGTGGCTCTATAAAAATGTCACTATTCTGGTGTCAGAATGAGGGAGCCCTAATATCATCTCAAAGAAGCATATGATTCCTGACACCAAACTCTTTCAGCTGATTCACAAAAAACAGATGGAGTGTTTATTTATTTATTTAGTTTTGCTCTTTAGCTCTATCCGTACAGGTTTAGTTTTTCAAGGGGACATCTGTGAAAAATATTTCACACTTCTACTCAGCAATAAAACTCTTGCATCTGGACTGCAGTTGAAAAACAGGAGGACCAGTGAGTTTTTTGGCTTTATCAATCACATGAGATCGCGTTCAGTAGCTCCTCTATTTCCACTCGCTGCTGTGTTTACGTGGATCTCTGTGAAAATGCACACCCAAAGTGTAATTACATTGTGCAGCATTGGACAAATAGATATTTTATTAAACGCAAGGTGACGAAACTCTGGATGGGACTAAAGCTACCGGACAACCACAAAGTTCAGCGAAAAACAGTAGATAATTCAGCCTGTAATTTTCTTAGAGAAATTTACCCCAGGATCCTCTGAGAAACTAATCCCGTCTGAATAGGGCTTTTGAGTGTTTATAGAGGCAATGGAATACAAAAGCATTAAAAGGGAGTTTTACATAATATGTCCCCTTTAAAGGTTTAATTAAAAAGGTATGTAGGCATCAACAGTTCCATCAATTAAAAATTATGCATTTATTTTCATACATAAAAGAAACATGAATGAGCCATATTAAATGACCAGAAACCTAGACAAGTAGACAAGCTTAGAAATGTACACAAGATTATAACAACATGTATGAATAGCCTACCCACCACCACCTGTACTGTGAAATAATAGAAGCCCTGTGACCCCCTGTTCTTCCTGTACAATATTACAGTCTGTCTCGGGGATGGTTTTTATTATGTACACCAAGGAGCACTATTCTCTGTATATGGTTAAGCATGTCACCTTTTCCCTCTCTGACACACATCAAATGTTTTTAATGTGTTGTTTTCTTTGTGCTCATATTATGATCCGCTGTTTTTCTCTGTCCTGGTCAGTTTCTAAAATCTGTCTTCTGGGAGACCTTGATGCGTTTATTGCATCTTCCAGACGACCGCTCCCTCTGCTGGTCAGAGTGCTGCACAGGTCCCGTTTACGGTACTATGGAAAACCTGGACAGAATATAGACTACCCTTTTCAGGTAAGTGGTTATTACATTATAATGTGATCGTTATAAAAGCATTTTCAGGATTAGTGATTGATCGTTTATTCAGTGTTCTTCTGGACTTTTATGTTTTTTATTTGTTTCTTCAGGCATATTTTGAGGTGGCAGATCAGAGCGGGGTGATGTCCATGGTGCTGTGGAATGATCTGTGTCCAGAGTGGTACCACAGGCTGGTGGTGGGATCAGTCCTGTATCTGCAGAACTACTCACTGAAGAAGAGCTACCAGAATCGCTCCAGACCCCAAATCAGCTCACTGCCCCTCATCAGCTTCACCGACATAGGTACACACATAAAGCAACCCTTTATATTCACCAACGGACATGCCTGATGACACGGAACAAAATCTATTTGTTGAATCCCATGACTTTTGCCCTGTCACATAAAAGCTAAAGAACACTGCACAGACTTGCAGGATGTGTGCATGGAGTGTCCTGCATTTAATGTGAATGTGGATGAGATTTCTCCTAGAGTTACTTGTTTGTCAATTCTTGCTAGATTCTGTAGGTCAAGATCATGATCAGCCACTGCGCTGTTCACGGTGGATAATAATTACTTCAGTGATGCACTCCCAGTTCACATGTTGCATGTTTGTTACTCTTAAATGTTTCAGATCATCAAACAAATGTAAATTTAAGTCAAAGGCAACACAAGTTAACACAAAATGCAGTTTTTAAATAAAGTTTTTTTTATTATTAAGGGGGAAAAAAGATCTAAACCTACATAACCCTGTGTGAAAAAGTGTTAAAACATAACTGTGGTTTATCACACCTGAGTTTTTTCTAGCCACGTTCAGTCATGATTACTTCCACACCTATCCTCAATTAAAAAAGCCCTTAAATAGTCTGAAAGGTGAAGTAAACCATCATCCAAAGAAATTCAGGAACAGATGAGAATACGAAGCAGCAAAAAATATCCCACAAATGTACACACTACATGCACACACACACACACACACACACATGCTCACACAGTTGCCCTTTATTAGATTTACTGAAACATATCCTCTACATGTCTGTGTTAGCTTGAGTAAAAGAAAAAAAAACCCACAGAATTGGAGCATTGTCCAGTCAAACTCTCCTTCCCTCTTACTTCTGTTTATTGTTATTGTGCTGATGTGTGTGTGTGTTTCTGTTTCTGACTGTAACAGAGATTTGCTTGAACCCTCGGAATCCTTCAGCTATCGTGACTGTGATTCCTCCTAAAAGTGTCCAGCCGCAGTGGAGCTTACCTGACGTCTCCTATAACTTCTGTACCAGGTACTCACACACTCAAACGTACATTTACATAGTGGTTAATAAGATAATATAATTAATTTTTTTGTATAGTTATATAGTGCACTCTGATATAGGTCTCTATCTTCTAAAGGTGTTTAATTTTACCCGTGTTTAGCTGAAACTGTCTATACTGTGCTGTTTGGCCTGTTTGCTAACTAAGCTGTGCTAAACCTAGCTATAAGACCAAGCACAAATGAATCTTTTTAAGCTCAAATGCACTCTGTCAGACATGCGGTTACTCAGAATAGCAGCTGCACAGTGGTGTGTGCCTCTCCTTGTATCTGTAGTCTAGCTAGCTAAGCAAAGATTAGCTTCGTGCGTGGACAACAGATCCCGTTCTGTTCATCAAACACCAGTTGTTCAACTTCATACTTCAAATTATGGTCATTAGCTAAGCTAAACTTCTATTAGTGATTTTATAAAATAAAATAAAAAGTTTTGTTTTGTTCACAAATGTGAATACTATTTTTTTATTAATTAGCTTTTATATCTCAAAATCTTTTTTGGAGGTATTTTTACAGTATATAATCTGATTTACATCAACCTTTTTTTTTACCCTGTTTGTATGAGCATCTTTTCAAAGGTGATTTGCTCTTGTTTTGTTCCACGTTTCCTCCTTAGGTCTGAAATTGAAAATCTAGCAAGCAACCAGGCCTGTGACATCATTGGACTGGTGACCTTCGTTGGTCGTGTTGAACGAATCAGAAACAAGGGGAATACCAGTAAGACCTCTGGAAGTTTGTTTTACGGCTGATTCAGAATCTTGAAACAAAAGTGATATCACACAATTATGAATTTTTGTGTTGTAAATGTACTTTTTCACTTCCCTGAAATATATGTGGCAACTGAGCCTATTTAATTTTTCTGTCTTTCCTTTTTTTTTTTACTCTCAATATTTTCCAATAGTAGTTCAGCCCCGTCCACCTACACTATAGTGTTTTGTGTAGGCATAATAAATGGTAGTCTGTCAGAACGAAGCTCATTAAATTATCAATGTAACAAAATGGATATATTTGTACTTGTAGAATTCGAGAGTAAGAGTTAAGTTTTGTAATGTGTGTGTATATAACTGTATGCATGTGTATTTTTTAGTCCCTGAGAAATTCTGGACGTATCGCTGGGTCCACGCTGTGGATGGAACCTCAGACTCTCCTTTCATTCTAGAGATTTTTGCCTCCTCCCAGCCAGACATCTTCAACAACATCTGTCCAAGTATGAAGCTTCCCTTCTGTTTAAGTTCTGGGAAATATGTTGACATGCTGATGATGAGAAATTAGCATGCTCACTAATCTAATTTACATTTCTTTTTTATAAGCACTGAACTATTTAATTGCAGTCATATTTGGGGAATACTATTTTTACCTTTTAAACTCTTTTGGCCTTTTTTTTCCTCTTTTAGTCATCGGCAACGGCCGATTTGGCAGATATTTATACTCATACTAGCTGATGTACTTATTGTATGCCAGAAAAGCGACTCTGGCCATGCTACTACACGTGGCTGACACTGGCCATGCTACTTTAAAATTCATTAATTTAAGCTAGTTTTAAGATTTACTACAGCAAAAAAAATGTATATAGTGAAGCAGTTTCAAACTAAATTCTATGTTGTAAACATCAGTACCAAGATTAAAAATGTATCAATAAATTGTAAAAACATTTCTACTATAGTATAAGTGCAGAACATTTCGTGAAAATAGAGAAAACAAATAAAGAGAATGATTTCAAAATAGAATGCTGCTTTAAAAAATGTATAGCGATATTATGTTATACAGTATGATATGACATTCAAATGCCCCAACACACCAGGAGGGTGAAGACTACCCTGGCCCTACACTCCCCTAATTCTAAATCACTTATACAAAAAATATTAAAATGTACATAGAGATTATACAGTAACTTCAACTTTTAAAAGTTAAACTAGCATTTATATTTCAATGCTTTCTCTCTCTCTCTATCTCTCTCTCTCTCTCTCTCTCTCTCTCTGCAGTGACATATCTGGTATGCACTCAAATGAGAGTGTGTCGGGAGGCGGGTTGCGCTGTTTATTTGACTAGCAGTGCTGAGACTCAGCTCTTCATCACAGGTGAGTGACGGCTGCAGTGAATGATTATATACTTACATGAATTAACTAACTGAATTGAACTGAATTCACACTCTATTGTTTGTGTTTGTTTTGTATATAGGCTGTCACAAGAAGCAGCCGTATGTCTCAGACCCGAAAGTGAAAGCCTTTATCCAGTGGACCAAGACACTGAAGGATAGTGTAATATTAAGGAAGACAGCAGTGGGGGGGCATTACTGTTATCCCCCTCCTTCACCCACCTTTACACCGTACAACAACACTGCCAACAACACAACCAGTAAGACAACCACACTGTTTGGAAACAAACTTTGAAATATAAATGGTAACAGTTTTAGGAGAAGGAAAGGTTTTCTGTGTTGAAATGTAATTTTCTGTTAGTTCATTTGTGAGTTTGGATGATTGGCATCAGCAGCCATAGTCTGAGAGAGCACAATTGGTCTTGCTCTCTTTCTCGGGGCGGGTAGATGGCACTTTGTGTCTACTGGCTGATTGTGGGTGTGACGAGACACTCATCTCTCGAGACGAGGCACAATACTGGGTTCATGAGACAAGATAAGATTTTCAAATATGAAAACTGACTTGAAAAAATAGTGTTTTGTTTGACAAAACCATATAATGCAAATACAACAGACTGTTTTCTCTCACAAATTGACTTTATATAAAAAATAAATAAAAAATAAAACTTTCTATATAGTGCAAACAATGAGTGCAAACCACAACCAGTCATATTAATTTTATGTTTTGTTTTTCTTCTCCTGAGTCTCTTGTAACTTAACTATGTATATCCATAACCAGTCATATTAAGACGATGCTTGAAGTGCAAACAGAGAGAGAATGATTTTTTTAAACAGTACAGAGCTAAGTTAGGAGGAAGTTGAGACCTTTGGGCACTAACTGTGTCTCCTGCAGGTGAAAAGACATGCTTATTGGGGCCGAGTGTTTTTGCATTGTGCTTGTATTAGTCACGGTGTACGGCATGATTTTCTTACAGTACCTACATATAGTTCATGTTTTGTTGGTCACTTTGTTATTGTTTATTGTTTCCACTGGAAATCCAAAATGTAGCCAGACATATTACTTAAAAGTAGCAGGAGCATCTTCTATGTGAACACCCGAATATTTCTCTCCTGCCGCACTCGCTGCCATTGCTACTGTATACTGCTCTCCTCCCATTCCTTCCTTACTCCTCTCCTCTACTCACTCCTTACCTTACCCACATGTTTACTTCCTATTTTTTCCACTAAAGTTTCATCCCATTGACTGATGCTATCCTGACATCACATGATGACAATGGAGAATTTACCACATATCCAACTAATCTCCAATTTTTATTTAAATAATCAATTATTTTTAAAAGTAAAGAAAAAATATTTATATAACATGACTGTCGCAACAAAACTTAACAAAACACAACAAAAATGTATTGTGATTAAATTAACTGTTGCATTGCACTACTTTACACAACTACTACGCTATTACGTAATACTTCTGATTTCTTACATATAAGTAGATATTGGAATACATATGCTCAGTACATATACTGTGTGCTTATACAATCAAAAGATCAAAAGATAGCTATATTGCATATTTTTAAAGATGAAATATGGATTAAATCTTAAAACTAACACTCACCCTCTCTTTTTCTCTCACACATGTTTCTTCCACTAAAGCTCTCCAGTATACTTTTACTCATCACAATAAAAAGCATAAAAACTACTGAGATTTATCAAGCTCGCAGAATCAAGCTTCTTATTTTAATTGATTGACATCACTAGTATGACTACATGCACTGTGACCTTTAGGTCACCATTTAGCATAATGGTAACTTAATTGTTTTATTTTCACACACTCCCCTCAAACAGTGTTGGAGTTGTTCAGTAACGTCTAACTTATTTCTGACTAATTTCTGTGGTTTCTGAAAGTAGAAACATAAAATGATGATGAAGTCAGTCAATTCCATTCCAACAAATCCTTTGTTGCTGATCTGATTAGCAGTGTTGGCATAATTACACACAGTATTTGTGAAACTTACTTTACATTCTGTCTGTGTGCTGTAGGTCCAGCAGGGTCTCCTACGTTGAAGGCAGTAGCTGACCTGCAGGTGGAAATGGAGAACTTGCAGTACAGGGAGTGCAAGAGAGTGACCATTCAGGGTCACATCACTGCAATGCATTACCACCGCTGGCCTCCGGAGGTGCTGCAGTCCTCAGGAGTTAATGGCACGCAGAGGAACCGACAGGTGAGTACGGTTTTAAACTAAATCAGTGTCGCAGGAAATAATGCATCGGCAGCAGCGCGAAAAAAGGGGTGACTGACTTTACAGTTCGGAGGAGGCATGTCCTCGTCCGCACCCTCCTAGGGTCACAGGCGCCACTGGTGATGGGGACGCACAAAGGGGTGGGAAAACTGGATATCCAAAAATGAGAAAAATCATTGAAAAAAAACCTTAATGTGTGGTACAGTAAATCCAGACAATGTATAGTGATGATAGATGTGTAAAACAAAGGAATATAGAGAATTGGCTTTCACTGGATATTGCACCATTCTGATTTAAAATATAAAGGCTGTCATGCCAAAAATCTCAGGAGATCAGTAATTCGGAAATACTCAAACCAGCCATTCTGACACCAACAATCATTCTTTTTCTGATTACATACTTGATTAGTTAATGTGCAGATGTACACGTATTCCTAATAAAGTGATGTCTTTTTAATGTCTCTTCCAATAAACATTTACATGAAAAACAAAGTTAATAATGATTTCTTTGCTTTTAATTGTTTTCAACAGTCAAAAAGTGCTTCAGTAGCTGCCCCATCCTCTACTACGGACAACATGCTGCAAACAGAATTACCCTCAACGCCTCCCCCTAGTGACAGCACAACTTCTTCCAAACGCAGGAGACTCGAGCAAGGGGAAAAGTGAGTTTGACTCAATAAATGAAAAGATTGTACATTATTGTACACAGTATCTTTGCCTCAAACAGTCCTGATCAAACAGTTAGCAAAAATGAGTTAGTGTTTTACAAAATGTGTTGGAACACCAAAAGCATACAATAATGGTGTTATCATTCAATTTATTGTGGTGATTTAGCTTTACATTTTTTTGTTTTGTTTAGTTTTGTTTTTCTATTTTTAACAGGGCAGTGCAGAGGCAGTACATGACCAGAGCTAAGGCACAGTCAGGAAGGTATTTAACCCTATACTCTCATATCATAAATACACCCGCACACACACACACACACAGCCCTAAGTAACAACTTTTGCTATGTGATGTTTGTCAAAATAAAGGTAAGTCATTAACCTGATGCAAAATTGAACATGTTGCATTCAAATATTGTTATGTTTACATTTTAGAAGGGATAAGTATGATTATGGCAAGTAAAAAAGTCACTTTAAGACACATCTTGTTTTAGTTAGTATAATTGTTACTGCTTAATACATGTCATGTGGTTGACCTGCATGATTAGGCTGTGAAGGTTTGTGAGCAGGTAATTTACGGGAACAACAATGTTATTTTATTTTCTAATCTGTTTATTGTTAATGTAAAGGTTGGGTTTGTGCACTGCAGTGCATCCTTGTGTGTGTGACGTGCATTGAGCTTGCACTGTGCAACTGCATTGCCAAGATAGCAATGAACGTCTAACAGTTGACTGTTGTCTAGGCTTTTTTCAGTCAGTGGCACACCTGTGTTTTCCATTGCCAAAATTGCAACACACCAGAAATATCCCTGAACACACCTTACTTCCAGACCACCACACCCACCAGCATATATATATTCAATATATGTATTGAACTATTCATACGACGCAGGTACAAGGCACAGATAAAAACTGTTGATTGGTTGTAGGATAGCAATAAGCATTGCAATGCGCCTTAAGGTAGGACCCTATATCTGTGATTTCATTTAAAACACAAAAATGTTTTTCAAAATACCCTTGTTATGACAAGAATTACACAGGGAGACCATAATCAGAACTACCAAAGGCATTCTGTACGTTACAAAAGAACCCAAACACATTACATTTCAGCATGATCTAGTTTACACATTATTACTTCATTTTGACAAGCATAGTCATCCAGTAACTAATATAAGCACAGTATTTGAAACAATTGTAATGTGAAATAAACAGTTACTGATAAACGTGTGATGCAGTGTTACACGCATTTTTAGATTCAGCTATCTGTCTGCTTTACAGGTGTTTTCTTTGTGTTTTTTTTTAGACAAGAGGAAGAGCAGGGTGATGAAGAGGAGTGTGTTAAAGGGCAGTCTCCTGAGACAACAGGTGTTGCTCTTCAGAACAAGTCATGTTGTTAATTTGACCTGTATAATGAAATCTTAATTGTATTTTGTTTCAAGTACTTTTCATCATATTGTAAACAAAAAATTGTAAAGATGTTGTATTAAAATGTAACGACTACATTAGCTTGATTGTATATAGTTCTGCATTGGGATCACCATGTACCAGTGCGTTGGTCAAAAATAATATTAACCAATGATTCTCCTCCCACAACTGACAACTAAGTATGAATTTATAACCACCAGAAGTCCAGTAGTATCCGGACAGCTCTTCTGATAAATGTGAATTCAGCTTCCGCAGAGGCCAGAGAGAGTACTGAGCTGTGGAGCGGTGGATCTGTGTTCTGGACTTGTCTGGACATGTTTATTATATGTAATTTTCAAAATCTGAAATATTTGAATCCATGGTAAAGGTTTACAAGGTAGAGATAAGTTTCTGAATAGAGCCGTAATGTGAGCATTTACTGGGAGTTGTAATTATTTGAAAGTCGACTCATTTTTTTTGTTTTATTCCTTTTTTTTAGACAGCAGTGAGGCCACAAGTGCTCCTGACACAGAACCAGCTGTTGCTCACAGTAGTGCATCATGGGAGAGCAGCGATTGGGCAATACTAAAGCACAGTGTGGCCAATCGCATCAGATGCTGCTCTCTGAATCCAGAGAGTGTTTCAGAAAAGTTCTGCTTTGATGACAGAGACTCTCTTCTTCAAAGGATCAACCTTAGCCCTTCGAGATGGAGTCCAGACCTACCAATTAACACTCAACTCAACACACTCACACCTGTGGACTGTGCAGGGTACTTCACGCTCACAGTACTGGGTAAGAGACAGCAGTAGCATGCTAGAACCGGAAAGGTTTCTGATGGTCAATAGTGGATGCTTGTGTTTTTTAGACGCTCAGACGGCACTGCATTCATGAATGTTTACACCTTGCATATGTTTCATAATCTCGATTAATTATGGATTAGTTTCTCAGGGGGTCGATAGCTTTAATTTTCTCTTTTATGGTGTAATTTTATTTCCATCTGGAATGACCATGTTACAGGCTGAAATACCTACTGTTTTTCACTGAAGTCTGTGGTCCTCCAGTAATTTTAGTCCCGAACAGACGCACATCTGTGAGTTTCATTAATTCACGTTTAATAAAATAGCTATTTGACCACTGCTACGCTTTGTAAGGACACTTTGGGCTCTCGTTTCCATTGAGTTTAACATAAACACAACAGCGAGTGGAAATGGAGGAGCTACTGAACCATTTCCTCTGTGTAGGAAATACAAATTAATCTCCAGATAGCTGGGAGAAAGATATCAATAGAAGATTTTTTAAAAAGTGTCTCTTCTCTGTTCCAGTGTCTTTTAGAGCACTTAGACACCGCCATCGGGCTCGATGTGCAAAACCTGACAGCGCAATGCCATGTGACCGAGAAAGCCAAAAAACTCACTAAGCCTTTTGTTTTTTAATTGTAGTCCAGATGCAAGAGTTTTATCAATGAGTAGAAGTGTTTTTTCACAGGCAGCTCCCTGAGAAGCTAATCCCGTCCGGATAGGGATTTATTCGGGTTTTCTCTTTAATGTATCTCCATTGTGACCAGATGGGGTCGATTGTACTGTTACATAGAGATGGACCGATCTGTGTTTTTGGGGCACATCGTTTTTCAGCTAGATCTGCTGATTATTGGTACTGATCGTGGGCGAAGCAAAATGCCACATTAATGCCACAGAGATGGCAGGAAAACTTGGTACAAATTCCACTAATTACGGCCACCTCTCAACAAACACTGGGAATCTAATCTGACTGTGAATAAACAGAAGTGCTCAGTTACTCACCAAAATAGACAAATTTCAGGAGCGATATATGTGTAAGTAATTTAATATTTAATAATAGTTTTTTTAGATGCCAATACTGCAAAGCCGGTATCCGAACACCACCCGCCTCACTGCCTGTTTTTCAGAGTCATCATACTGCAAAAAATATCTAATTATTTCTGCTTAAAACTTTTACAGAACTGCACTGTGGAGCTCAGAGTGAAAACAAAAGAAAGTCTCTGCTTATCCAGCACTAAAAATTAACGTCTCAACTCGATTCCTTTAGCTGTTGTCTGACACCTGCAGCTGTGTTAGCTAGCTAGCTCTGCTACTCACTGATTGAGCTGAATGCACTCTGGAGTGTGGTATTATCGGGTTAGTGAGTTTACAACCTTTATTCCCTTTTCTACCATGAGGCATGTTAATCCTACACACATCAACTCCAGAAACCACAAAAAACTTTGACTGGCTGCTGATAGTGTTGCCAACTTCTTAGTAAGGGAAGTAGCTAGAAGTTGCTAAATGATGGCATTGCCTAATTTGCATAATACATGTTTTTGAAGCTATAAAGGAATAAGGTTGTGAGAGAGAAAAAAATGGTTAAAAAACACCCTAAATATGTTACAAATGAACAACCTCTGTTGCCTTTGAAATAGGCAGTCACTTCTCAAAATAACTTCTTAACTTTAATGCTTTATATTAATCATTTTTACGTGAATTACATAAATCAGTTTTTTGCAATGTTGTTAAATATTAGCATAAGACTAGACCTTCTTCCTTTATTCAGGCTTGGGACCGGCAAAGTGACCCTAAAAGAGACACTGTGGCAGAGTTACTTACGGAGTTTTTTTTTTTTTTTTTTGTTCTTTTTTCTTTCAAGTTTTCTATAGTTTCAAACCTATTATACACAATTTGTTCTGTCTCACAGAAAGAGTATGTCATCTCCATTTTGTTGTTCTCTTAAATGAATAAGCAGCTGATGAAAATGTGAGCATGTGAGACTGCACTGTGAGTGTTGTGGGCGGGGCTCAACGCAGCACCCGCTGCTCGCTGAGGACAGTAACTGAAGAGCATGTGTGTTTATCTCAGAGTCGCCAAAAATCTCCAATAAAACCACAAAAAATTCGCAACAAAGTCTCTAAGTTGGAACCATTGGCTGCTTAGTGGTGAGTCAGGAAAACAGGATTCCTTGAGTGAGTATAGGCAGCTTTGCTCCGGCTACGGAGTTCCATCTAGAGGTTGGACGAGGAACTGCATCCTTCTTTGACCAAGTAGCTTCAACAGTGATCACAGAGAACACACAGAACTGATGTAGCAACCTTAATTCCTGAATCGGATTGGTTAGTTTAGAGAAACGGCTGAAAATCAGCATGTGTCTCTGTGCGGTGTCTGCACAAGTGTGTGCACCTGCTTTAAAAAAAATTCTGATTTCAACCGTTTACAAAGCTCTGCGGCACGGCACCTTCAGCGTGTAGCCATCATATGAGTAAACGATTTTGCGAAAGGGTCAGCAGTTCCACAACATAATGCAATCATACATGGTTTACATATTTGCATGAAATGGGAGAAAATCTCAGTTTAATTCTGCCAGCTGTATTCGATTATTTACCTGTATGCTCACACACACATACAGTGAGAGTGACATAACTAGAATTTCTCTCTCTCTCTCTCTCTCTCTCTCTCTCTCAGGACTGAATCAGCAGGCTGCAGTAGATGCTCTCTTCGTTCCTGTACTTTCTCCTGAGGATCCCCGAGCGGTTGGAAAGTTGGCCGCTCCTAATGACAACACACTGATGTCAGGCCTTTCTACAGGTCATGGGTGTGTTCAGGCCGGTGGTGTCCATTTTTCTCCAGGTGTGTGTGTGTGTGCGCTATAGTTTATTTTGCTATGCTGTGTATCAATTGCTATAGACATCAGAATCAATTTCTCACTCTTACATACTTTTTCTCTGTCTGGTTTGTTTCTATATTTACTCTCTCACTCTTTCTTTTTCTCTCTCTTTATCTCTTTTTCTCTCTCTCTCTCTCTCTCTCTCTCTCTCTCTCATATCTCTCTCATTCCAGAGGCATTACTGAGCTCGGCTGCAGCTTTAGAAGATGAGAGGCTGGTGTGTGTGCTGGATATGTGTTTGCTTGGTCAAAACAAAGTTGAGATCATCTGCTCTAAGCTGTACAGGACAGCAGACATCACACCTGTGTAGCTCTCACACACACAAAGGACACCCTATTGACTATTTCTCCCTCAAAATAATTTAGTATACATTTAATAAAATGTAAAAAAAAAAAAATAATGTTTTTGGTAACTCTGGAGAAATAATTTATTACTTTTGTCTGTTAAGGGTTTGTTGCACTGTAGAAAACAAACGAAAAACTCTATGCCTATTTTCCTGATTTGTGATCATCAGCCCTTTGCTTAAAGGCAAGTTTTGAGTAATGTACATTGTTTATAAGAAATGTCTCATTTTATTGCTTTTAGAAATGAAATCATGGTCAATCTTATTTGCCCTTTTTTCTTTACAAAAAACTTTTTAATGTCAAAGTGAAAACAGATTTGTACTGAATCTTTTCAAATAAAAGTATATATTGTTAAATATGTGATTGCATAAATATTTACTCTCTTGTAGAATTTTTACCGTATGATTCTTTTTCTTTTTTTTTTATTTCAGCCCACATTTTAAGAGCTTGGATGTTCCTGTTGATTGTTAATCATGTAATTAAAAAAAAACACAAATTATATATGTGTGTGTGTTAACATAAGTGGTCTAACTGCATAATGCAACAAATTAAAAATAACTATTTTAGTACGCGTAAAGTCTGTAACAGTCATTCATGCATTTTTACCCGCATATATATATATATATATATATATATATATATATATATATATATATATATATATATATATATATATATATATATATATATACATATATACATTTATTTTTTTATTTATAAGATGATTAACCTTATATACATACAAAATATTCCTCCGTCCCCCCTTGTGTCCCTGTGTTGGAGCAGGGAAGCACCTGAACCACACAGGGCAGGGTGGAATCTCCACAGCCATTGATTTTAGCTTAAACTAATTGCTGGCACTGCTTTGTGTGTAGTTTTTTTTAGTTCCAAGAAAGGATTTTTAGCTCTAATTTAAGGGATGCAGTAAAAAACAAAAACAAAATGGGGGTTGTTGCCAGAGGGCAACACCATGACGTAAAGATCAGCTGAGTTTAGTGAATGTGTCTCAGGGTTGTAGTATAAAAACTGTTCCAAAGCCAAGGCTACAGTCAGGGTCAAGGATAGGTCCTCTGTGGGATTGTCCTATTAAGATGGCTCCTCAGTAGATTATTAGTCATATGGAACAGTCTGAAAATGTATTTTAAATTCATGTTTTTATTTGTTTTCATTTGCCACTTTTAAAAAATGGTTTACAAACTCTGCTCCGCTTCACAGGCTTAATTTTCTACCATTTTTGCTCAATTTTGTGGTGCTGATTTATTTTACTTTTCATGTTGTGCATGTGCAGAGATTTATAATATTACTACAAAATTTAAAACAGAAAATGAAAATATTGTGAAAATTTGTGTTTGATTGGACACAACATAATGTAATTCAGTCAAGGCTTCCCGATATACATACAATATGCATACAGCAGTGTAAATAAAATAGGTATTTAGATGTTTTAATTAAACTATAAAAACACATTTATGTATCACAGGTTTAGATTTATTTGTAAGTTCAGATAGGATATAATTGTGTAGATCTTGTTTCATAGAAGGATCAGGAGTCCATAGGGAAGAGAAGGAAGCCGCTGAAAATATTGCGAGTGTAGGAGTCTTCATACAGACGATAACTACTTGGGAGACGGACGGTAACAGCGTCTCCTTCAGAGAGATGTATGGCGATGCCTCCAGAGAAGTGTCTAGGGTATCCATCATTATTGTATTCAGATAGGTGAGTCAGCCTCTCCTGGTTTCTGTAGAGACTTACACCTGAATACTGACCATTGGCTGATCCACAGGCAGTGAATCTGAAATAGTAGATGCCTGCAGTGGGAGCTGTGAAGACTCCTGAAACAAGAGGTGACCATTAATAACCTGCGGAATGAAGTTCTGATAACGTTATTATTCAAAATGAAGTTTTACTAACATTAACATCACAAAGACCTATGAATTATATTAGATACATTATATTGTCAGTTTGAGGCTATTTTATATCACTAATATAAAGATAACCAGACTGGTCTGTGCCCCATGATAATGTTTGGTTATGAACTTGGTGCAACAACAAACTTTGACACTGTTATCAGAATCCCATGCTCTTTGCTATATCAGAACAGGCAGTATTTATGTCAGCAAAAAGTCATGTCCATGTTTTGTACAGGAAAATTATAATGTAATTGTTGTGACAGGCCTAATCATGAATTAATCTCTTTTCTTATAACATCACTGTGTGAACTTTAACATTTACTGAGTGAAGTTCTAATAACATTAATGTCCAGTATAAGGCTTTAATAACAGTAATATTCAGAGTGAATCTTTAATAAAATAAGCTTGTAGGTGGTGAAAATTGGGTTATTTTATGTTGGTAGTTTTACCTGTGCTTGGACTGTAAGCTCCTCCAGTGTTTGTTAAGACTTTAGTGTAGACCACTACACCAAGACCACTCAGAGGTCCGACAGATGCAGACAGCCCTGCTGAGAACGCCACCTGCAGTTTTTCTGAGAACACAGAGCGGAAGCCGGAGTCATGAGAACATCTGTGTGTTTATAACTCTGTGTGTTTACAGTATACTGGCTTTAAAAAAAACCTGAAAACCACTAGTTTACCTGTGATTTCCTTCTTTAGAGTCTTCAGATAACCCTCAGCTGTAGACGCTTTCTTCTTCAGATCTGTTAGAAATGAAACACTTTAGACACAAGCTGATGTATTCAGCGCTGACTGTGTTCTGTTACTGCAGTTTTGGAGGAGTTTAGTGTTTTACCTTCATTCTCCTTCTTCAGTTTCCCCATTTCAGCCTCAACATTCACCAGTGAGCTTCTTATTACAGACACCTCCGACAACTGTGCTGCAGTTATGAGGACAGAGACAAAGGATCATAAAAAAAAAAATTAAGAAAGATGAGTATGGACGTGATTATAAACTATTTTATATATAAAATCCAGGCTAATAGTGTATTTGACCTCTTTAATGCCCTCTTATATTTTCTTACTTGCATGTAACACAGTCCAAAAGAAGTGGTAAAAGGTGTGGTAAAAGATATAAAAACTTGAAACTGTTGCTTTGTTGCATTATTGAGTATATTCAGGGACAAGACATTTTAAAGATATTTGTGATGATCTATAATAGGGTTGGGCAATATATCAAGTTCTTAAGAATAATTGGTATATTCATACAAGATATAAGATGAGACATTAGTGTTTCTATCAATATAGACTATGCTGTGTGTCTCTCATGTTCATCTACAGCTGAATGATAATGAAAGTGCCAGTGTAAAAAAATATATATCTTTTCGTTATTAGCTTTAGGGACATATGCCACATATATATATGTATATATGCCAGTTATTCATTTCAGATTCTTTTTTTGCTAAA
The DNA here is from genome assembly GCF_023375975.1 of Astyanax mexicanus. NCBI lineage: Eukaryota > Metazoa > Chordata > Actinopteri > Characiformes > Acestrorhamphidae > Astyanax > Astyanax mexicanus. The sequence continues at coordinate 34,413,662 of NC_064408.1, forward strand.
ATTCATTTGAACACTTTCATAGCAAAATGTTACATGTTATGAATATATTTTCAAAAAAGTATGACATAATTTAGAGCTTATACATAATATACATAATACACAATAATACATAATACATCATTGCTGCCAACGTGGAGAAGTCATAGTAAGCCATAATAACCTTGTTGAAACTTCCATTACCTGCCATTTCTTTCTTTAGGCTCTCCAGCTGACTCTCAGTTTGCCTGGAACGTTTGATCTGTCTGGTCATTTTGGTTTTCAGGTCTGGAAAATAAATGATCAGGTTTGATTATAAACTTTGAAGTATCTCAGAATCTGGTAAAAATGTATTCTCTATGTGGAATAAACAGTGGACAGTTTCAGCTACAGTATGTCTCAGTGTTGGGCTAACAGTCTCGTGTTACAGCAGACCCTACCTCCGTTCTCCTTCTCTATGAACTTCACCTGAGTCTTCATCTCAGCCAGCGCGGTTCCTTGCTCGTACAAAACGTTTTTCAGATCATCAGAGCGTTTTAGTGACTTCGGATCAGCTGCAGCTCGAGTTTGTTGCAGGCTGATCTGCAGCAGCAGCAGCAGCAACAGAAAAGTAACAGTCACTGTTCTCTTCATCTTTACTGCTGTTCTCTCCTCCTGCAGTGTCTCACTCTCATATTTGCTCTTCTTATAGACCTCCTGCCATCATCTCTTTACCCTGTCACACCTCTTTACTTCCTCACAGACTGACAAGGGGCTCTGTAAATCTTCTGTTGTGTTGATTTCGCGCTATATAGCTAATATAGATTTCGTCTTAGTATAGCTAATAGTGCATGTTTTTTTTTACTTATTGTTGAGAAATATATTTTAATGTAGAACATATTTTGCCAATAAGTCAGATTGACATATTGTGCTACTAGAAGTTGTCAACATTAAACAAGAATGTTTATTTTCAAACCATTTTATATATATATATTTTTTGTGGTGGCCTAAAATGACGTTCCTTTGATTATAATTTAGAATGTGTTTTATTAGTACATAAGGTACATAGACACTAGAACTAAACTTAGCGAAATTACAACATTTTTGTCAAACATTACAGAACAACGGTAATAAGCTAAAAATGCAGTTCCTAAATTCAAAGGAGAGTGATTACAAATAAAAAAAAGTTGTAGAAAAAATGTAAATATTGACTACTAATATTTTTAATCCTCACTGATTGTGGAATCACTAGACTTTAGCTTGGGCTGTGTTTTTCTCCACTCTTCCTCCAGACTCTGCTCACTTGATTTCCAAATTTACTGATGGTCAGTGATGGTTTGGAGAGACATGTCATCTGCTGGAGTTGGTCCACTGTGTGCGGATTTAATTTTTCAGCAGGACTTGGCACACTGCAAAATGTACCAATTGATCTTAATTAATATGCACATTTCCGGAGATACTGTAAGCCATAATCATCAACAATAAAATGAATAAACACTTAAAATATATCACTTTGTGTGTAATACATCTATATATGAGTTTCACCTTATGAACTGAGTTACTACAACCCCTGGCAAAAAGTATGGAATCACCAGTCTTGGATGAGCACTCCTTCAGACATTTCATTCTGTAAAACAAACTCTGATCAAAAACATGATACAATAATAAGGTCATTCCAAAGTGCAACTTGTTGGCTTTCAGGAACACTCAAAGAAATGAAGAAAAAACATTGTGGAAGTCAGTGAATGTTACTTTTATTGACCAACCACAGGGAAAAAAATATGGAATCACTCAATTCTGAGGACAAAAGTATGGAATCATGAAAAACAGATAAACAAAAGATGATTCAAAATACATCACTAGTATTTAGTTGCACCACCTTTGGCTTTTATAATGGCTTTCAGTCTCTGAGGCATGGACTTGATGAGTGACAAACAGTATTCTGCATCAATTTGGTGCCAACTCTCTTTGATAGCAGTTGCCAGATCAGCTTTGCAGGTCGGAGCCTTCTTGTGGACCATTTTTTTTTTTCAATTTCCACCACAGGTTTTCAATTGGGTTGAGATCTGGACTATTTGCAGGCCATGACATCGACTGAATGTCTTTCTCCAAGGAATGCCTTCACTGTTTTTGCCCTATGGCACGATGCATTGTCATCTTGGAAAATTATTTCATTATCTCCAAACATCTGTTCAATTGAAGGGATGAGAAAACTGTCCAAAATGTCAATGTAAACTTGTGCATTGATAGAAGAATTAACCACAGTCATCTCCCCAGTGCCTTTGCCTGACATGCAGCCCCATATCATCAAGGACTGTGGAAATTTGGTTGTTTTCTTCAGGCAGGCCTCTTCATAAATCTCACTGGAACAGCACCAAACAAAAGTTCCAGCATCATCACCTTGTCCAATGCAGATTCTTGACTCATCACTGAAGATAACTTTCATCCAGTCATCCACAGTCCATGATTGCCTCTCCTTAGCCCACTGCAGTCTTGTTATTTTATGTTTAGGTGTCAATGATGGTTTTCTTTTAGCTTTCCTGTATTGAAATCCTATTTCCTTTAGGCGATTTCTTACGGTTCGGTCACATACATTGGCTCCAGCTTCTTCCCATTTATGCTTCATCTGTTTAGTTGTACTTTTTCGGTTTTCAAGACAAATGGCCTTAAGTTGCTTGTCTTGACGCTTTGATGTCTTTCTCGGTCTACCAGTACGCTTGGCTTTAACAACCATTCCATGCTGTTTGTATTTGGTCCATATCTTGGATACAGCTGACTGTGAACAGCCCACATCTTTAGCAACCATGCGTGAAGAGTTACCTTCTTCAAGAAGTTTCACAATCCTCTCTTTTGTTTCAAGAGACATTTCTCTTGTTGGAGCCATGGTTCTTGCCACTCTAATTCGTCCAGCAGCCATCCAAGGTGCCATGACTGCAGGTGTTTTTAACTGCAGACTAACGAGCAGATCTAATCTGAGGCAGGTGTCCATTTAGGGAAAGGAAATTGACTTGTCCTTATTTTCTACCTTCAATTTGAGTGATTCCATACTTTTTTCCTCAGAATTGAGTGATTCCATATTTTTTTCCCTGTGGTTGGTCAATAAAAGTAACATTCACTGACTTCCACAATGTTTTTTCTTCATTTCTTTGAGTGTTCCTGAAAGCCAACAAGTTGCACTTTGGAATGACCTTATTATTGTATCATGTTTTTGATCAGAGTTTGTTTTACAGAATGAAATGTCTGAAGGAGTGCTCATCCAAGACTGGTGATTCCATACTTTTTGCCAGGGGTTGTAAATTAAAGTAACTTATTGTATATATCTTTAATATTTATTTTTTGTATTTTGTACTTGTCTCCTGTCTTGCATGTTGTCCTTGCATGCCCTTACCTAGTAATCTGATAAAACATATTTGTTTGCTTAAAAATTTGAAATTAAATTAAAAATTAAAAATACACAAGAGAAAACAAGACATTTCACTTAATAATGAATGACCAATTGATTTCCTTTTTTAGATAAATTATATTTTTAAATTCACAACATACATTTCCAAACTGCAAACAGAAATAAATAAAGGAATAATAATAGTTTAATAATTAGTACTTTAATAAATTAAGTTAGATTATTTTCAACAAGGATTTCTTGTAAGTATCAAAAATAATTAATCAATAATAAAAAAAAACATTTGCTTTATGTTGTACATAGCTTCTGAACAGCAGAGAACCACACATTAGACAGTATTCCTAAAATCTGCGCTCCACAGCGCTGTCCTTATGTTATTTAGGTACATCATTGTTAATGTCATTAATTTGTTATGTTATATTAACCTTCCCTCGGCTCCACCGGTAACCTCAGTGAGACGGTTCAGCATTAAAGACTTGCTGTTGTGGAAGCCAAGAGCCGCGCTGCACCGAATACACACTGCCCAGCCTAAAATGCTGTATTATTATTGCCCTTTTTCTCGTAAGTTGTTTTAAAATACTCTCTTCTCAACTAAAACCTCCGCTGCCTGCTCCTTCTTCCTGTGTGCGGGTGACGTAAGGCTAAGCACGTTGTCACATTAAAAGCGTGAATTACCGGGCTCTGAGTTTTTAAATTAAATAAACGATTACTCGAGGCATAGAAAATTACTCTATCAATCTTTTTATTCGAGTAACTCAAATTACTCGAGTAATCGTTTCACCCCTAATACGAACCAAACCATGGCCACACTGTACCGTTGCGTCCCTAGTTAGTTAACGCTTGTTGTTAGTTGTAGGTAGATATTTGCTAACAAGATCATTTTTTTACTTTGAGCGTGCAAAGTCCTGAGTCTATGGATTTGAAGATCTAAAGGCCCTGTTATAAGGGTGCTAGCAATGTCGCAAGAGGTGAATTTAAATAAGTGCAGGAACTTTTATTCACTTCAGTTTACTTCATATTTCCACTATTTTTTTTATAAAGTTGAGCAATTGTGGGGACAACTTGCATTTGATGATAAGGAAGTTAATCTTGGTTACAGATCCTTCCAACTCATTTTGGTTGGCAATTTTCCTTACAGGGACTTGCTCAACTCGAAAGTTACAAAACATGTAATGTTGCATAATATAATAAACATCTGTACAGACAAGATACCACCAGTTCCACCGGTTTCAACACATTCATTGTTGTAATTGATTAATATATTATATTTGATGCACACTTTACCTAATATCTTTTACACACAAGACATTTTAATTTAGTTATATAAATAAATCTATCCCTAAATCTACAACCTTAAATCAGAAAGGATTTAGACAGTATGGTGAATGTGACATCAAGAAACACCTGAAATGCTTCCTCACTTAATATTCTTCACTATAAAGCCTTTGATACACTTGATAGCGGATTATAAATAGACTGGATATTAGGGGTGGGCAATATTATATCGTATACAATATATCGTGACACAGAAATATCGTGATATTAAAAATCCATATTGTGACAATAGAGATGTTCTGTCTTAAAAGTAGTCTATTATTACAGTTTTTCCATATTGTTTAAACACAAAATGTGGAACTATGCACACAAATCCAAAAACATGAAGCTCATGTGTCGACATTGTGACTCCAAACTGCTAAACTCTAAACACAATTCTATATGTTCTCACTCAAATATCATTCTAAATCACAGCTTTGAAAATCACTAAACACAAATTTCATCATTTAGAACACTTTGCTCACCTAAGAATCACTGACCTCCAAATACAAAACTCTAATTACCAAGTAGTCTCACACAAGCTGCAGCTATGTAAACTTAATTAGAAGAACGTTTCAATCATTTGTCAGAGTATAAAAGAGGCCTCACGTGACTGATACAGCCATACTATGTTGTCATCTGGGATAATGTAAGTTTCAACTGGGCAGCTCTGGTCAATGATTGGTTCTCTAAATCCACAGTTTGTTGTGCTGCACCTTCCACCATATTCCCCATTTCTAAATCCAATAGAGTGATTCTTTTCTGCATGGAGGTGGAAAGTGTACAAACGCAGACCCCTCAAGCGTATGGCGCTACTTCACGTAATGGGGGAGGCATGTGATGACATCCACGCAGATGATTACCAAAGATGGATTTGCCATGCAAGGCATTTTTCCCCCGCTGTTTGGCGAGGGAGAATATTGCAGCTGATGTAGATGAGGTCTTCTTGCCTGACTGAGATCAGGGGTCTGATGAACAGTGATCTGTTTCTTTGCATTTTGCAATAAATACATTTTTGTGTCCTCTTTGTATGTGAATTTTCCTTATCATGTTTCTCATTGTGAAAATAGGTGAAAATTACAGTTTTGCAACAAACTACATACAGTAAATATAGCTTAGGGGCGTCCTACACCACACCAAATAAATAAAAACAACAGAAAGCCAACATATTTCCATGGACTTGAATGCATTTGAATTTGTACAGTGGCCTAATGAAGTCAAAAACATAACCAAATAGTAATAATAACAGTGCTCTGAATTTATCTTGTCAGTGTTTATTTGATGCTCTGTAAGAGATCAGCATAAAATAGTTGTGTGTGTTGTTTTGGTGGAAGGAATCAGTTTTGCTAGAGATTTGTAGAGTTTCAACAAAGGAGTTAATAATTTTCAGTTTGTGTTTAGAGTTTTGAGAAACTGAGCCAAGTTTTTTAGAAATGCGTTTAAACATTTGAGAAAAACTGTAACTGTGAAGCTTTAAGTATATTTGTTGTATAATTGTTTTAGTTTGCAGTTTATATGCATGCACTAAATATTCTGCAATATTTTTTGCAGCATTATATTATTTTATGCTATATTATTTATTTTGCCACATTATGATTATGCTGTTATACTCTTTTACTATATTCTTGAAATTAATTCACTATTTTCTGTTTTCCTATATCGCCAAATATATCGATATCGCAAAAATACCCTGAAATATCGTGATATTATTTTAAAGCCATATCGCCCACCCCTACTGGATATATTACACTACACGAGTGGTTTTTGCTGATGTTTATAGAATCTAAACCTATATAGAGCACACACCACACATAACTGGGCATGATACACTACACGACCAGATTGCATTACCACATGCACCACCATGCACATCACTCACATTACATAGGAGATTCAATGCCAACATGGAGGTGCACTAACTTGCTGCAGTCGTTGTTTGTGCTGCTATTTGGCCAGAAGCACCAACAACAAAAAAATCTGTAAAAAGCGTTGTTGGGTAAAGTAGAAAGTTGGGAGATGTGGTCAGCTCTACACATTACAAAACCCTTAGGATGGAACAGACAATTAGACAACAAATAGAAAAAAGGATGTAATTGTGTAGATAAATGGTTAATTCAGCAAAAGATCATTCATCACTTGCTGCTAATAGAGTTAGTTCAGACTTGTGATTTCGCTTCGCTATCAGCGAAAAATTCTTATGGCTAAAACGAGTCTCGGCCCATCGTACACGACTTTCACTAGGGTTTTAAATCGAGCTAAAAGCTTCTATAGATTTCACAGCACTATACTATATAAAGTATACAGCATCAGACTGCAAATCTACAAATGAACATGGTCAACATTCAGTAGAGGGTGAATTCTACAGCAGACCTGTATTAGATTTTTAGCAGTTTAAATAATTTCATATGGTGCATTTTCCATTATTTACAACTCCTTTTCTCCTTTACAACTTATGTCCTGGCAACACCGGGACACAACAAGAGGAACCTGGCATCTCTTAATGCTTAGTGCCTGATGTGGTCTTGCAGGTGGATAGTTGTTTCCGGTTGAGAGTATGCTGTGAGTGACTGGCTGCTGCCTCTTTTTTATTGAAATATTTGTAAACAAATTTTATATAAATTAATAAATAATTATTTTGTATAGCCGAATTCTTATCTTTAATTGTAAAGTATAGTAATTGATTAATAACTTGTTATTCCTACTTCATAATTTATTTTTGATAAACATGAAAATCATTAATTGGAGCCTGATTATAAAGTTTTCATTTTTATGTAATAAAATATAGTTTATAGAAAGTTTTTAATTAACGAAGAGCCAGCTAGTTTATAAAAAAAATAAAGCTAAAAATATTGTTATTTAATAATTAATGTACATGTTAATACGTAGAGTTTGATTAACATGAGATTATATGTTTAGGGTTTGAGATTATGAGGCGCTAGCATTGTGCAGATACTAAAGTTTATTTGAGAGAAAACATTTAATTTACCTCAGTTAACCTGACATTTTCATTCTGTCAGTTTGAGACAACTTGCATTTATTCTGCCGATGATAAGGAAAGTTATCTTGGGTACAAAAACCTACCAATTCATTTCTATTTTGTTTTAGCAACTTCCTCACCCCAAATATTACAACACACACTATATAATAATACATACAGACATTCTTCCACATTCTTTCACAAGCTCAGCATGTCAAGTGGGATTTTGAAAGCAGCGACTGTTATAATAATATTTTGTTAATATATAATAGAATAATAGTTACATCATATTTTTAAATTCTAAATATTAATTAATAATTTTCTAATTCTAAACTTAATAATAATCATGTTGAGAATATACTGTTATTGGGATATGAAATGGCATCTATCAGGATATTAATATTTGTTAATATTACACAGCCCTAGTGCAGGAAAGGGCACAAGGCCTTTAACAAATTGAACAATCTGAACACATATGGATTCTGACTCCTCTGACAGAACTGAATCATGAACAATCATTCAACAATAGCTGATAGAACCACATTTACAAACGCCACTTAAAGTGGAAGCTATGTATTTATAGCTAAGTTTTCCATCCCTGTTTAAACCATCACTTCCTCTCTACCTGCTCGTTGAACAACCTCGCACCCACCTCCTCCCCATCTTCCTCCTTCTTTAATTTTATTCTTTTTTCATGTTTCTCTTTGTGTGAGGGGGGCTTCGGCTTCATGCTTTACAGCGAAGCTGCCCCGAACTCCACCCCAAATACTCTGAGTTTGCTCCCCCTCTTTTCTTCTTCTCTGCCAGTCAAGGGCGTGGGTCAATACTAGCAAAACTTTACTGTGCATAAAAGTGTAATGTTAACCCTGTCCAGAATAACATCTGAAACTGCATTTATTTTTATTCTTAGTGCCGAATGTCTTTTGAGAAGTAACGTTAATAAGTGCTAAAGCCTTTACTGTCCACACAGGGTTGACATTGCCCCTATTTACCTATAAGTCATTTATATGATAATGTGAAATCCCAATCAAGGTGACGACCAAAGATTTGGCAGTCCTGTTATAAGTTGCTAATGTAGAGAAGTTGATATTTATCTTACCATCTTAGAGTTGAGAAATTCTAGAGAAAACTTGCAGTCTCTCTAGCCTTGATAAGAAGAGTTATCATAGCTACAAAATCATGCCAGCTCATTTAGACTAAACTTGCTCAACACAAAAGATTAAATTCAGATTAAATGCCCTTTAGCAAGTTGCACTGACCAGATGCTTCTGTTAGACATCAACTAGCTCCTTGCAGAATTCTGTCTGAATTTTTGAACACACTTCCTGGCAGAACTGGTTGAATGGTAGGTTCAATTAAATTTGTTGGTTTTTATGGTACAAATACAGCATTTTAGCACAGTCCACAACAGAGGCGGTTCTTTAATTAGGCAAACCTAGGCATTTGCTTTTGGGGCCGATTCCGATCGCCTGTCGTCTTTCACCACGATCGCCGATACCGATATTGGGCGGGGCCAAATGCCACATTAATGCCACACAGGTGGCAGAAAAACATGGTACTGATTCCCCTAATTACATCCACGCCAAAGCAAACACTGGTAATTTACGCTGCTAGTAAATAAACACGAGTGTTACTGACCAAAATAAACGTTTTTTAGAAGATATAAGTGGTAAATATTTATAAGACAATACCTGAAAAAATCTGTTTTAATGACATTAATAAACATTACTGTGACAGCGCTAGTCGCAGTTTCACCGCAGCAAAGGACGAGGACGTGAATCACTCATTTCTGCCCCCAATAACCCTTTCAATAACCTCCAATAGCCTTTAATAGTCTTCAGTAGCCTTCAACAGTCTAACCTTGCAGCCGTGGTGTGTTCACTAAACTCCGTAGTTATAAACATAATGAGGTTAGCAGCGCGCTAACTGACCTGTTTATAATGTAATCCGAGCAGTGACTCCGTGACGGCTGCTCTAAACTGCTGCTGTTAGCTGCTTGGGCTGTATTATCCGGTTAGTGGGGTTAAAACCTTTATTTCCTAAACTGTAAAAAAACGCTCCAGACTGACTGGCTGAGCCCTTGTAGCCCGTGGCTGGGCTGTAGCTCTGACTGAGTAAAGACAGCGGGGCTTGTGCTGCTGCAGCTCTGACTAGTGGTTGGATGAGGAACTGCAGCTTCCTGTAAGCGAGCAGTTTCACCGGTTTCACCAGTTTCATCCACACACAGCTCTGATAAACTGCTTAACCCTAAACTCCTGAATCAGAGCGGCTAAAATCAGAAGAATACCTGCCGATACCGTATTTTGCCTGAAAATCGGCCGATACCGATACACTGTTGATCGATCGTTCCATCTCTAGTTGTTTTGTTTATGTGTGTGTTTTAAGAATGAGGGCCCCTTGTTTATATTTTGCCCAGGGCCCCAAAATGGCTAGATCCGCCCCTGGTCCACAATTTCCCAATATGGTTGAAGTCAACCAGCATCTCAAAGTTAGCTACAGTGTTTAAAGTAGACCAATACTTACAGATTACACATTCGTTTATCATTTGGTACAATGTTTAGAGGGTTGTGTCAACCTTTACTTCTCTAAACATACCTCTTGACATTGTGGACAAGCAACTCCCCAGATAACATTTTTTGTAGTAGAATATTTTTTAACGTTACAGTTAATGTTTTCAGATCATTCAATCTGTCAAGTTTTCTGAATGTTTTCAATACCTTTTTATTTATTTTATTTTATTTTATTTAAATGTTTTGGTAACATTGATTCAACGTCAATTGTGTCAGTGTTTGAATTTTTAGTTTTGAGAATGTTAGTTTTTAAAGTTTTCTTAATGTTTGTATTCATCTAGCTGGTAATGTTTCATAAAAAACGTTTAAATAGCATTGCGATGCAAACCATGTCTCAGATTTTCAGAAAGTTACTGGAACTTCGCTAAAATGACGCTAAGCATTCTGCTAGCATACTTTTAGTGTTCTCTTTTAGCTGGGTGAATCCTTGTCTCATCTGACCATAAATCTCTGTTAAAGAAAGATTTTTCTTTGTCCATGTGTTGAACAGTAATTTAGGAGTAGGGTTTTTAGCTGAAGTCGCAGCCTTTTTTCCCAAATGTTTAAACGCATTTCTAGAAACTTGGCTCAGTTTCTCAAAACTTTAAACACAAACTGAGAATTATTAGCTACTTTGTTGAAACTCCACAAATCTATAGCAAAACTGATTCCTTCCAACAAAACAACTCACACAGCTATTTATATGCTTATCTCTTGCAGAGCATCAAGTAAACACTGACAAGATAAATTCAATTCACTATTATCAGAAGTATTTGGTTATTTTTTTGACTTTATGAGGCTGCTGTACAAATTCAAATGCAAACAAGTCCATGTAAATATGTTGAATTTCTGTTCTTTATATTTATTTGGTGCGATGTAGGATCCCCACCATATAGCATTACAGGACTACATGTATATGCGACACCAATGTAAGCCATTTTTACTGTATGTAGTTTGATGCAAAACTGTAATTTATCTGTAATTTAAAATCTAACTTATGTAAGTACAATGAGAAACATGATGAGGAAAATATACATACAAAGAGGTAACAAAAATGTGTTTATTGCAAAATGCAAAGAAACAGATCACTGTTTATCAGACCCCTGATCTCGGACCTCATCTACCTCCTCTTACTCTGACCCTTCCTCTGTGGTCCTGTTGCTCCATCATCTCACATAACCTGTATCAGTCATTTGAGGCCTCTTTTATACTCTGACAAATGATTAAACTGTTCTTCTAATTAAGTTTGCACGCGAGCAACTTGTATGAGACCACTTGGTAATAAGGTTTTATATTTGAAGGGCACACATTTCCACATTGTATACAAACAAAATGTGCAATTATGCACACAAATCCAAAAACATGAAGCTCATGTGTCAACATTGTGACTCCAAACTGCTAAACTCTAAACACAATTTTATATGTTCTCACTCAAATATCATTCTAAATCACAGCTTTGCAAATCGCTAAATACAAATTTCATCATTTAGAACACCTTGGTCACCTGAGAATCACTGACCTTCAAATACAAAACCCTAATCACCAAATAGTCTCATACAAGTTGCACCTGAGCAAGCTTAATTAGCAGAATGGTTCAATCATTTGTCAGTATAAACGGCGCCTCACGTGACTGATACAGCTCTTCTATGTTGTCATCTGGGATAATGTAAGTTTCCACTGGGCAGCTCTGGTCAATGACTGGTTCACTGCATCCACAATTTGTTGTGCTGCACCTTCCACCATATTCCCCATTTCTCAATCCAATAGAGTGATTCTTTTCTGCATGGAGGTGGAAAGTGTACAAACGCAGACCCCACGAGCGCGTGGCTCTACTTCATGTAATGGGGGAGACATGAGATGACATCCGCGCAGATAATTGCCAAAGATGGATTTGCCACTCAAGGCATTTTTCCCCCACTGTTTGGCGAGGGAGAATATTGCAGCTGATGTAGATGAGGTCTTCTTGCCTGATCGAGATCAGGGGTCTGATGAACAGTGATCTGTTTCTTTGCATTTTGCAATAAATATATTTTTGTGTCCTCTTTGTATGTGATTTTTCCTTATCATGTTTCTCATTGTGAAAATAGGTGACAATTACAGTTTGCAACATAGTACATACAGTACATATAGCTTATATTTGTGTAGTACTGTAAATGGGGGGGTCCTACACCACACCAAATAAATAAAAACAACAGAAAGCCAACATATTTCCATGGACTTGTATGCATTTGAATTTGTACAGCGGCCTCATGAAGTAAAAAACACAACCAAATACTTCTGATAACAGTGCTCTGAATTTATCTTGTCAGTGTCTATTTGATGCTCTGTAAGAGATAAGCATATAAATAGCTGTGTGAGTTGTTTTGGTGGAAGGAATCAGTTTTGCTGGAGATTTGTAGAGTTTAAACAAAGGAGTTTTTTTCAACTGTTTACACACTAAATCTTTGTTTGTCACACAATTTTCTAAACATGCCCTTCAAATACCATAACCCCACACCAAATCTGCAAAACCATACACTAATTCTCAGTGTCTGACTCAGTTTTCAATTTCCAAACACACATTTTGCAAAACTCTACACACAATTTTCTACCTAACACACAAAGATCAAACAGGAAGTTACTTGATTTCATCTTTCAAACACAACCTATCAAAATGCCACACTAAATCACCAGTGCTTCACTCCCACCCCTCACACGTGTAAACACTCATTACTTTATTGAACACCAACGAATCATTGGCTAAGTATAGGCCTATAAATAGGTCAAATGTCAAGATGTCTGTTTTGAACCAGAAACAGAGAATTACAGAGAATTTTGGCGATGGACGCAGATGCAAATGTCCGCCATGAGTATATTTATATAGACGAGGTGGGCTTTAACCTCACTAAGACCAGGAGAAGGAAAGAAATGTCATTGGTCAAAGGGCCATTGTGAATGTCCCAGGACAACATGGGGGAAACATTACAATGTGTGCTGCCATTACCAATAATGGTGTCCTGCATCACCATGCAACACTTGGTCCTTACAACACTGCTCATCATAACTTTTCTGGATGCAATTCTCAATATTCTTGTCCAAGGTCAGCAGAATCTAGATCAACAAAGATTTGTGGTCATATGGGACAATGTCAGTTTTCATCAAGCACATCTTGTCCAGAACTGGTTTGTGACCCATCCTCACTTCTCTGTTCTGTATATGATCGTCGTACCCATGCTCGCATTCCACTTCTTGAGGCTATGGAGGAAGCATGTGGTGACATTGATGTTGCCTCTATTCAAGGATGGATGCGCCACGCAAGGAGGTTCTATCCTCGGTGTTTAGCAAGAGAGGAGATAGCTTGCAATGTGGATGAAGTATTGTGGCCAGATCCAGCCCAGAGGAGAGATGAAGCCTAGACACACACTCAACCCCCCAACCCATACACTCACCACAGCCAACACCCCCCAGCTTTTTCAGACATGTGTTTGGTGTCTGTCCAACTTCATGTGGTGGTTGGATTTCTTTCTGCGCCGTACAAATATTGTTTTAGCAGCAGCAAATGATTTGGAAAAAATAAATATTTTGGGTTTGAAAACTGTTTATGTGTGTTGTGAGTATTTCACCTTCTCTCTGCACTTCTGTGTGGAAATAAACATAGAATCCCATGAATGAAAGAAGAGCTTTAGGTTTTGATCAACAGTGTGTACACGATGAATCCAAAATGTCATATTATGACAAAGGTGTTGGCAATGTGAGGTCAGTGCTTGCTTTTGAGATGTGTTGATGACATTTTGAATGTTGTGTGTCATTTTGCTGGAGATTTGAGGCATTTTGCATTTTGTGTGAGCAATTGTGGGTTTTGTGTGTAGAGTTTTGAAAAATAGACACAGAGCTTGAAAAATGTGTGTAAACAGTTAAAAGACGTAATCATTAGTGAAAAAAACGACAAGACACCATTGTAAAATGCTGGAATTACAGTTTATTTTCTGTTCTGGTTAAATGTATATGCATTACTCCACCATTCAGTAATCAGCTGAATTCAGTAGATTTTTAAATGGGAAAGATCATGAAGCCGCTGAAGGTGTTAGTATTGGCATATTGGTGATACAGCATAAAGCCACTAGGTAGCTGAGTACGAACAGTATCTCCAATCTCCAACTGTAGAGTAAACCCACCAGATATATACTTTCCATAACCATAAGTATATGCAAATAAGAATGCCAGTAACTCCTGGTTCTTGTACATATATACTCCTGTATTGTAACCGTTGGTTAATCCCATTACAGTGAATCTGAAATAGTAGACACCCCTGGACGGAGCTGTGAAGATTCCTGAAATAACAGAAACATACAAACAATCCTTGTTAATCAGTCGTTACTCTCAGTCCTAATTATTGACCTAAAATTTTGAAAATGTGTCAAAATTGTAAAAAAAAAAAGTAACACTAAACAGTAAAAGCTTGAGAATATTTTTTATGTTGAAAAGATAAATCATTTTTATAGTCTACCTGTATTGGGGTTATAACCTCCTCCAATGTTTGTAATCACGTCAGGATAGACAATATTAGCGTTGGAACTTAGCGATCCCATGGTTGATTTTAAAGCTGCTGAAAACGCCACCTTGGGATGTTCTGAAAAATCATTGAGGATAAAACAACAAACAATCAGTCAGAACTTTTTAAAGAACTATATATGGCACCAGCAGTGACCTAATAAATTAATATTTACCTATGACCTCTCTCTTCAGACTCGCCACATCACCTTCAGCAGTGCTCAGTCTTCCCTTTAAAGCTGTCAGGAGTTCAATTCAAGTTTCATTTATTAATGTGAGAATATTTGATTAAGCATTTCTATAGATTCATTTATCATTAAACATTAATTCACACAATGTAGAAAAAAAAATACATTAGGGAACAAAAACACAATATAAAATAAAATACTGTTCAAATAAATGACAGTAGATTTACTGTAAAATATCAGCAACATGCTGGCAAAACTGCTGGTAGCTAAATATGTAATTGTGCAGGACATTTTATTACAGTGTAGATATATAGATAGATGATACTACTTATTAGCTGAGTTCCTAATCAAACATTCTGCACAATTTGGCACAATCAAAACTCAGGCACGATTACAAAATTTTGACAAGAAAAAAATACAAAAAAGTATTTTTTCCATTCACTGCAGTTATTAAAACAAACGTATGCTTAGGATGCAACTGGGCACGCAAAGTGAAAAGATTTTATTGTAAGAGTCTTAAACTTGGGCGGCATGGTGGCGCTGTTGCCTCGCAGCAAGACGGCCTGGGTTTGATTCTCGGCTGGGGCGACCCAGGTCTTTCTGTGTGGCGTTCTCCCCATATCTGCATGGGTTTACTCCGGGTGCTCCGGTTACCTCCCACAGACCAAAGATTGGCTAATTGGAACTTTGAAATTGCCCCCTAGGTGTGAATGTGTCTGTCTGTGTCTGTCTGCCCTGCGATGAATTGGTGGCCTGTCCAGGTTGTATCCTGCCTTCCCCCTGATGCCAGCTGGGATAGGCTCCAGCCCTCCCGTGACCCTAAAGCGGTTGTCGATGAGTTAGTCTTAAACTTTAAGAACTCTATCTTTAAGAGTCTTTGCTTTTAGCATCAGTTTACTTTAGTAACATTCTATATGTTGCATTTTTTAATGGTTTTAATTTGATACTGTAATGTTTTACCTGTGTTCTCTTTCTTCAGGGTTTTCACTTCAGTCTGACTGGCCGCTAATGCAGTTCTTATTTCTGTTTGTGGAAAAGTCATCAGACACCAGGAGTATTATTAGCAATGAATCATTAGAGAACACAGAATAAAAACTTTAACATGGATTTACCTTCATTCTGTTTCTTCAGCTTCTCCACTTCACTCGTTAGTGTGGACTTCATGAAGGACACCTCTTCTTCTTGTGCTGAAAAAACAAAAACAGCTGCTTGGTAAAAGTAATTGTATATATTTTTTTATATACTTTTATTTCAAATTTTTCCCATTTTCTCCCCAATTTACACGGCCAGTTACCCAACCCACTCATTAGGACTCCCCCTATCACTAGTGATGCCCCAACACACCAGGAGGGTGAAGACTAACACATGCTTCCTCCGATACATGTGAAGTCAGCCACCGCTGACTTAGCTGATGCAGCATTACCGAGCAGCCAGCGCGCTTGGAGGAAAGCACAGCGGCTCGGCTCCGGTACATCAGCTCACAGACGCCCTGTGCTGCAGACATCACCATAGCAGTGATGTGGGGAGAGAGTGCCATCTACCCACCCAGAGGGAGCCCTCTAACGCCGGCAGCTTGATGGCAAAGCTGCATGAGCGGGGGTTCGAACCTGCGACCTCCTGCTCATAGTGGCAGCGCTTTAGACCGCTGGACCACTCAGCGCCCGTAATTGTATATCTTACACTATGTATTGAAAATACTAATTTCATTACCTGAAACATTTTTCTTCATGTACTCCATGTTACCCTGAATCTGTTTTCCCTGCTTGATCTGCTTGGCCATTTTAGTCTTCAGCACTGAAAAAGAAGAGTTAGAAATAATTTAATAAGTTAAATTCTTTAACAAAAGTTTCTCTAGTGAGCCCCTACTTGATTAAAGCAAAACTAAACTACCTGAGTTCTCCTTTTCCACATATTTCATCTCAGTCTTCAGCTCCACCAGCATGGTACCCTGCTGATACACAATGTCTTTTAGATACTTCAGATCATCAGAGGGGTTTGATGGCCTCAGAGAATCAGCAGCAGCTTCAGTTTGTTGCAGGCTGAACTGCAGCAGCAGCATCAGTAGAGCAATAAAAGCCACTGTTCTCTTCATCTTTA
Source organism: Astyanax mexicanus (assembly GCF_023375975.1). Lineage (NCBI taxonomy): Eukaryota > Metazoa > Chordata > Actinopteri > Characiformes > Acestrorhamphidae > Astyanax > Astyanax mexicanus. The sequence goes on from NC_064408.1 coordinate 34,430,672, forward strand.
CCGCTGTTCTCTCCTCCTGCAGTGTCTGACCCTCACATCTGCTCTTCTTATAGACCTCCTGCCATCAGCTCTTCACCCTGTCACACCTCTTTACTTCCTCACAGACTCTATTTCCAAATAAGGCAGTGATAATGCTTATCTTTTTTTCTGTTTAAATGACTGAGCAGCTGCAATTCTTTCTGTGCAAGGATTTTCTTTTCTTCTATATTTATAAAACTCTGAAATACCAATATTACCAGGGTGTAGCTAGCCAAGAGAGGCTCATAACCCCTTTAAATCAATTCCAGCACTTCTAAAAATGAAAGCAAAATACCTAAAGCGGTTGACGATAAGTAAGTCTTAAACTTTAAGAGTCTTTGCTTTTAGCATCAGTTTACTTTAGTAACATTCTATATGTTGCATTTTTTAATGGTTTTAATTTGATACTGTAATGTTTTACCTGTGTTCTCTTTCTTCAGGGTTTTCACTTCAGTCTGACTGGCCGCTAATGCAGTTCTTATTTGTGTTTTTGGTGTGTTTCTGATAAGCATAAATGTAAAAATCTTAGAAAGTATATCATTAAGAATGTCAGGCAGGTATAAAAACAGCACTTTGTTGTGTAGCACTGTGTTCTCTGAAATTATGCTCCATCTTGAAACTGGTCGAATCTGTACTGGTTGCTGAATGCAATCACATTCTCACACTAATGCTCCAAAGAAAGTTTTCCAAAGAAATAGTGGATCAGCACTATTTTGAGGACTATACCCTGAAGATTAGCCTTGTTTGGCACTTTGTATGATGCATGGGATTTATATTACTCATTTTCTACAGACCCTTGACCCATTTTTCCCCAGTTGGATCCCACTTGAAACACTCCTGAAGCACTTAAAGGGGCCTAAACCATATTTTTTCATTAATAGCTGAAATATATTCATTTAAAGTTGTGAAACATACCATACCAGTCCTGTTTACATTTTTTAATCTTTAAAAAAAAATCTCATTTGCAGTGCCCTCACAGGTTTAACTGTGCTATATTTTTATAGACCTCACAGGTTAACTGTGCTATAGGATGATTTGTCTGTCCAGATACTCACAATAAGCAAAACAGTCAATCAATTAAGCCCCTTTGTGAAGTCCAACCATCTGCATCTCATCGCTATCAGAGGGCCACTGCTGAACCCAATTAGCTCTCCATTCTGCCCCACCCCTAAACCCATACATCACCCAGTTCCCCTCCAATTTTTTAGCATTTTTATTTAGCCTTTAAACTGGTCTATCTACAGTATGACACTCATTTCCCTGTAAAAGCTTTACTGTGGAGTTTAGCACAACAGTTCTAAAGCATATTTACCCACAATCCTTCTTCAAACCACTTTAACGAACACACTTCTAACCAAGTCTCCTCTTAAAATTAAACTGTGATTGTATTACACTGGGGAAACTAGGCTGGATTATTCTGAAGATAGAGGAGAGAGGACTGCAGTGTGGAACCTCTGGTAGTTCGGTTGAGTTAATTGAGGAATATGAAGCACATGGGATAATTAACTGTAAGTATTATGTCAAGTTCACCCTAAAGACTAAAAGTATGCTTTAAGCATAAAACCACTAGACTAGTAAATAAATGTAAGAGTATACTGTGGAGAATGGGAGTGTTCTGTGTGTGTAGGTGATGTCTCTATGAGCATTGTTACTACTGCCCAAGACTAGCTGTGGGAGGGGTTATTCTAATGAAATCTTTTGTTGGGAGTGCTTGCTATGACATAGGTTCATGGCAGTTCTACCCACCTTGCTGGGTTTTAGATAGTTGGGTTTTAGTAGTTGGTCTTTATCTTTTAGTGTATTTCAGTACTGTGAGTAGTAAGCCTGGAAATTTGATAAGTAATTATATATTATATTGAAAATGGATTAGTATTAAAGTAACTTATAAGTTAACTTTATTATAGTTCAAAGTACACCTGAACTAAAAATATTAACGTAAATTTAAACTACTGGTGTACTGAAAATTTATTAAAACTATATAACTAAAGTACACTTAACAGTATACTTTAAGTGTACAAGTAGTACACTTACTAGTTTACTTACTAGTAGTACATTACTATGTAGCACAATAGGCTACAAAATAGAATAAATTAGACAAATAACTTAATGAGGCAAACAGTAAAGTGAATAAGTGTTGTACTGCATTTTATGTAGTTCAGTGACTGTACTCACACAAATTACCTCCTCTTTTAAACCCCAACCCTATAGCCCTTCCTTTAAAATGACAATATGAAGTATACAAAACATGTTTGCAGTTTTAATTTGCAGAATTTAGTTTTAATTAGGAGGGATTTATTTACGTTTCCCTGTGCAGAGAAATAAATAATATATAAATAAACTATACCACGGGACACTCCCAACACAAATGAATTCTCTGGACACTTCGACTCAAAATCCTCTCCCCAACTCTCCAAACAGATGTTCTGTTTTACTTACTAACCCACTCAATTCTTCGAAGTTTCATTAAACTCACACATATACCTGAAAATATACCCAAGAGGTCAAATATATTGCAGCAAAATATCACAATAAATCCCTCCCCTCAGAACCAAACAAAATAAAAAAAAAAGTCAGTGAAGAGCACAAAAATAATCTAAGAGCAACAACAACCCTTAATTGAAATATAACAGGTAAACAATTTAAGTCCACCTCTTTTCACTCAGAAAGAATGTAAATGCAATGTTCATTCCAGTCCACAGTATCCTTTAGCCATTAAACTTTATGTGGCATAGTGCTATTACGGAGAATGTGGCCGGGAATACTCAGGGGTGGGGTGGGGGTTTGGTCTCTTTCTGCCCAAAAGTGCCCTTTGTTTGATCAGATTATATTGATGAGTGGTTCTTTCATTCACCACCTGTATTGCTGCATTTGGCCTACCTGTGCTCAAATACCTAAAACATTAGGCCATGTCTAGTTTATGTACTAACGTTTTGATCCATGACACTCATTTAAATTTTGATTTAAAAACATTTACTCTTAAACGGGGGAGAAGTGTACATGCAGAATCAAATCAAATAAGCTACATTACTTTTGTAATCAAAAGGTACAGTGGAAAGGAAAGTATTGTTTCAATGTGAAAAGAAGTAGTTTCTGCATTTTAAATCAAAGGCCTGTGTCATCTTATTAATAGAGATAGATCAATAGTACAATATGTCAATTATACCACAGTTAGTTACGACCCTGCAATGTGATTGGCTGAGAGGCGTTTTATGAGTGAGGAAAAGGATTAAAAATAGCATTTATATAATAATTGTGAGTGAAGAAAAAGGTTCAAAATAGCATTTATATAAGAATTGTTGATGCAGCTGTAGTAAGGAATACTGAAATAAATAAAATATTTAAAAATATTTGATTTTGGGGTGTCACATGACCCAGTGAAAGATGGCGGCTTGAGATTTTGCTCCGCTTCACTTAACTTTTATTTTTAGTGCTTCTTTCTTTAAAATTGTTTGGAACACCACTTTTTTGACTCTGAACGTGAACTAAGATGTCTGAGAGTCAAGAGGCACGAGACTTTCCGCTGTTGACCAAGCAGGAACTAGCTAAGCATGAGGTACCTAAGTCGCCATTAGCACCAACAACTCAAGACGACTTGCTGTCTGAGATTTGCGCATTCGGCTCTCGGCTAGATACACGCCTGGAAACTATTGACGGACGCCTGGACACTTTAACTTCAAGTCTTTCCTCACTTTGTGCAGCTCTCGCTGATTTAATGGAGAGAGTTGCTTCAAATGAGACCAGGCTGTCTGGAGCGGAGAACCGTGTCTCTGGTATGGAGGATCGTTCAAACTCTCACAGCAGCCAACTGGCCGCGCTGGAGAAGAGGGCTCAGCTGCTTCAGTCTAAGGTTGATGACCTGGAGAACCGCGGGCGGCAAAAGAATATCAAGATTGTCGGCCTTCCTGAGCAAGCGAAGGGCTCTACGCCTCTCGTGGAATTCCTACGTGTAATGCTGCCGAAATGGCTCGGCCTTCCATGGGGCTTTGCTTCCGAATTAGAGCGTGCTCACAGATCCCTCGCACCAGCGCCGCCTGAGCGCGGTCCGCCGCAGTCTGTGCTGGTGCGCTTTCTCCGATACCCAGATAAGGAGACAGTCCTGCGAGCCGCGCTACAGAAACGCGAGGTAACACACGATGGGGGGCAGCTTCGATTTTACCAGGATCTCTCTGCTGAGGTCCTCCGGAGACGGTACGAGTTAGGTCAGCTGAGACAGGAGTTTACGGCTCGGCAGATGTTTAGAGGCTTTGCTTACCCTGCGAAGCTCTTTACGGCGGTAAGATCCGCCTGTTCTCGACAGTAGAGGAGGCTAAAAGTTTTCTGTCCGGTATCAAACATGACAAGTGACTTTGCTGAAAATGTACACACTTTGGTGTTCTCTGTATTTTCTTTATAGACATTATTAGAGGTAGCCTTTTGTCCGGATCTCATATTTATCGTTAAGGTGACAGGAATTGGAATGGGTTGTTTGTGTTGGTTTGTGTTTCTTAAATTTAAAAGGTTAAAGGTTAAAGGTTGCACATAAGATTCTTTGTTTAATTAAGCCGGCGCTCTGCGCATTTGTGGTCAAATTCTGGTTACTTATTTCTCAAACTGAAAATGAAGAATTTGTTTACATATATAACTTGGAACGTGAAAGGCTTAGGACATGTTATTATGTTAAAAGAAAGAAAATTTGAACTTTTCTTTAAAAAAGAGGGAGCGTCAGTCGCCATGATTCAAGAAAAGCATTTATCAGACCATGAGCATTTAAAACTTAAAAGAGATTGGGTGGGACAAGTGTATTTTGCATCTTACAACTCTAATACGAAGAAACGAGGTGTGGCTGTATTAATTAATTAACATTTACCATTTATTCTTGAGCAACAAATAAACTTTCCTGAAGGCAGATACGTTCTAATCTCGGGCCTGTTGTACGGACAGCATGTTCAATATTTATGCCCCAAATGAGGACTGCCCTAAATTTATGTCTGATGTAATTCTGGTGTAATAGCTGCAAAAATTTAGGGATTATGGCCGGCGATTTTAATTGTGTCATGGACCAAAACTTAGACAAGTCTTCCGCTCTTTCAACCAATTCTAAATCGGCAGCGGTGCTCAATCAGATGTGCATGGAATCTGGGCTAGTTGATATTTGAATGGAATTAAATCCTAGTGTCCGGGACTTTAACTTTTATTCTCATCCTCATAGTTCATATTCACGGATTGATTACATACTCATACCCAATTTTCCGATCCACCTGGTATCTCATAGCAAAATTGGCCCTATTGTTCTGTCTGATCACGCTCCAGTCTATATGGAAATGAAACTGGGCATTCCAATGTCTAGCAGTAGGACTTGGCTGTTTAACTCTTCTTTGCTTACAAACAAGGAATTCTGTGATTTTATGCGCCTACGTATCTGTTATTTTTGGGAGGATAATAAGCACTCCCCTGTGTCATCAGCCACTTTATGGGATGCAGCTAAAGCCACAATCAGAGGTGACATTATCTCATATTCTTCTTCAGTGAAAAAAAAACTCAGGCTCAGGAACGCTTAGATTTGGAAGCAGAAGTTATTCGTTTAGAAAGATTACATAAATCCTTCCCCACCCAGTCAAATTTTGTGAAATGATGTCAGATAAGAACTAAGCTTAATTTAAACTATAGGAACCATATTAAAAAACTACTTAATTTTTCGAGACAGATGTTTTAAGAATTTGGTAACAAATCTAGTCGGCTGCTTGCTCATCAACTTAAGAAGGAACAGAATGACAGAGCTATTAAATCTTTAAAAAAACTCAGACGGTTCTGTTACATATGATCCTCTGGTTATAAACAGGTCTTTTAAAAGTTTTTTATCAGTCTCTGTATAAATCAGAGAATACTATGTCAGAGGCAGATGTTTTGGCTTCTCTTGACACATTATCTCTTCCCATCACATTAGAGGAGTACAGGGATACTCTAAATGCTAAGTTTTCTGTTGAGGAAAATTTTCAAGCACTGCAAGTCATGCCTTCCAATAAATATCCCGGTCCAGAGTTTTTTTTTTTTGTTCAAAGTTTTTTTATTGTGTTTTATATTGTATCAGAAAAGAAAGTACAACATATAACCCACCCCCCCCACCCTCACAATACCAGACATAACATTTACATAAATCCAGACATACTTATAAGAATACACATACATACATACATATGCATATAAATATACACATACATAAGCATATGAATAAATTAGGTTATACTAATTATACAAATAAATTATAGAATTATTAATGACGTAAATTATAGAAAATATTAAATTGACACAGTGTCAGGATCCAAATCCTCAACAAAGGCCAGAAAAGGTTGCCAAAGAGTATAAAACTTCCCAGTGGTTCCTCTCGTAGTATATCTAATCTTTTCCAATTTAAGATGATACATGATTTCTCTGATCCAATGACTGTAAGATGGTGGATTAGCATCTTTCCATTTAAAGAGAATTAATCTTCTAGCAAGAAGAGAACAAAATGCAAACACATTTATATCCATCCCGTCTACTGAGAGAGCTGTCTGACGGTGCTACACCAAACAATGCTATGAGTGGTGATGGCTCTACGATTTCCCCGGAGACCTTTGAAAAAGTCTCAAAAATGGAATTCCAAAAGTTATATAATTTAGAGCACGTCCAAAACATATGCAAGAGGGAAGCGGGTGCCAACCCACATCTATCACATGTAGGGTCTAAATCAGCATTGACCTTTGAAAGTCTAACTTTGGACCAGTGTAAACGATGCACGATCTTAAACTGAATAACAGCATGTTTTGCACATATAGAAGATGAGAAAATTCCT